>NC_081789.1:15372403-15672403 GCF_963082965.1 Carassius carassius
CGAAGTGGAGGAGGATTTTTGATCCCTGTCAAGGCTCGGAATGATACATACCGGAAGTTATGAATGTAAATTCCTTTCGCGGCATCTCTCGCTCGCTCTCTTGGTTTCATCTCCTGCACTGACACCGCATAACCTTTGGATATATTACACAAGCTCACAGCGCCTGATCGCACTTGATTGCTTTGCAGAGAATCTTTATATCATTCAGAAGTCATGCAAAATCTGTGAGCAGCATGAGAAGGTAATTATAAAGAGAGCTACGGCAATCTGAGAACAGAAAAATACAGACGTCATCGTGTTCCCTTCCACCAATAAGATTGAAGTGGCATGTTTATTTGCTTGCATTATTGAGAGATTGATTAGGTTTGATTTGAGCTTAATTAAAATGTAAATGATGGTGCTGATTTTGCTATAGGCTTGTGACTGCAATAACTTTGTACTAAAAGGGTCATAAAAGGGTAAATACTTATATGTACAGTATATAAATTCATGTCTTGACGGGAAATGCAACCTGCAGCAGTTTACACAAAGTTATAAAAATATATAATAAATATAATATATGCAGTATATGTGTAACGAGGAGTCAGAGGTGTTTGGATCCATGTGCAGAACTTTATTAAGAGAATGGTCATACAGGCAGAAATCAGGAACAGTGCCAGGTATGTCAGGGATATCCAGAATCATTAACGGCAACAAGCAGAGATCAGGACAGGCAGCAGAGAATCAGAGTCAGTTTAAACAATCCAAGATCAGACACGGGAAGAACAAACACTGGAGAAACCGCTTGGAAATGCTAGATGGGGCTAAACAAGACTTCGCAGTGAGTGAGAGTGATTGTGCTGCTTACATATGTGTGTGTAAATGAGGTGCAGGTGTGGCAAGGAAATTGGCTGATGAATGAGGTGCAAGTGTGGCAAGGTGATTGTGATGCAGTGAATCATGGGGAATGTAGTTCGGGTGTGGTGTAACAGAATGAAAGGTGCCAGTGTCCAAGTGATTATATGGTGACATATGGTGGTTGATGGAAATAGAAGATGCCAGAATCCTGAGTGTAGTGCCCTATATAGGAGTTCATGGGCACTCCAGCTGAAGATCGTAACAATATGGCTGCTGAAAAAACAGCTTTGTCATCATATGTACGTATAAATTACATATGAAATATTTAAATATAAAACGGATATTTTATGCAATTCTGAAATACAGAAATGTTTCAAAACAAGAATGTAGTTTTACTGTATTATGATCAAATAAAAACAAAGAAACTGCTTTTTGCATTGATTCCACACATTTGAATGGCATTTATCTTTATTTATGTTCAATTAGTATTATGCTTAATATATTTAGCAAGCTTATGCTTGAATAATTAACATATATTTGTGGTCAATATTTTTTTTTAAGAAATACTTTTATTTAACAAGGACACATTAAATTGATCAAAAGTGGCAGTACTTTGACATTATTTTACACGGTTGTCTCTAGATGAGGGAATGAGTGTTGCGTAAGCTAGCTTATGCTACGGGAAAATCCCTTTTCTCAAGAATACTGAAGCAAAAAAATAATCCTTAATTTTTGCATTAATTTGAAATGCATTGCTTGCGCACCAATTGGCTGCAGCAACTGCTGCAACCTATCGAGAGACTGCTCGTAACATAAGCACCAATGAGGGCGCGGGCGCCCATGCACATCACGTCCCGCCAAAATGGGCATGGTTTATGTCTATATAAGCTGAGTCCAGATAGGTTATTCTTTGGTCTTTCATTGATGAAGCGAAACCAGAACGTAGCACAAGCCCAGCCTGCCGTCATACAAATGTCCTGGAGTATAACTCCACTGAACCATGCCCATGAGGAGGCCATGCCTCTTGTGGAATGAGGTTTGATGCCCAGTGGGCAGCAAAGGCCCTTAGACTTATAAGCCAGAGCTCTTTTTCGTCATGGCTAGTCCCTTAGTGCGGCCACCAAAAAAAAAACAAAGAGCTGCTCTGACTGTCTGAAAGCAGCAGACCGTCCAACATATATCCTCAGCGCCTTGACCGGGCAGAGGAGTTTCACATCGATCTCACCATCAGATCTTGGAAGAGCTGACAATGAAATGACTTGTGCTCTTAACGTGGAAGGCACTTTGGGGACATAACCGTGTCTCTGTTTGAGAATGACTTTAGAGTCGTTAGGTCCAAACTCAATACACATGGCACCCACAGAGAGTGCGTGAAGGTCACCCACTCGCTTGACCGAGGCGAGAGCCACAAGGAAAGCGGTCTTAAATGAAAGATACTGCAAATCCACGGACTGCAGCGATTCTAAGGGGCCGCCCCTTCATAGCGTCCAGGACCGTGGAGAGGTCCCAGACCGCAACCAGAGGGGGCTGGGGAAGGTTTAATCTCCTAGCACCTCTCAGGAAACAAATTATGAGATCGTTCCTTCCCAGTGGCTGGCCAAGCATAGTTTTGACAAACGGTGCTATGGCAGCAATGTACACTTTGCTTCTGACAGCGCTAGAATTAGCCAGTCGTCCAAATGGTTCAACCTTCGCATCCCCCATTGTCTCAGGGGAGCGAGCGCAGCATCCATGCACCTCATGAATGTACCAGGTGCCAAAGATAGACCAAATGGAAGGACGGTGTACTGATAGCTCTGACCCTCAAAGGCGAATTGCAAGAAAGGCCTGTGATGGGGAGTTATTTTTGAATGACCTCTGAATGAGGGCTTTGTTCAAATGCCTGAGATCTAGGATGGGTCTGAGACCGCCATCCATCTTCGGAACGAGGAAATATCTGCTGTAGAAACCTGCATCGCTCTGGATCAACGTTTCTACAGCACCTTTTCTCAGCATTTTCTCAATCTCAGCACGAAGTAGATGTGCTACTTCTTCTTTCACTGTGGTTTCGGCCCTGGCTGGAAAGCGTGAGGGTCTGCGAGGGAACTGCAGCAAACAGCCTCATTTTATAGTGTTCATTACCCAATCTGACACGCCCAGGATCATTTCCCATGCTTTTATGCTTAACACTAGGGGAAGAATGGTATCTGGGCTCTGGTCGCTGTGTGTGTGCGGCGCATAGCATACAGTGTTTGCTCCTGGGTGCACACTCAGGGAGGCACAAGTGCTCTCTGCACACAGAACAAATTTCTTGTCTACTGACAGGTTTTCTGCACACATAACGCGTTTTGCGTTTATTGATGGGGGCTCTAAGTGAGTGAGTGTCACAGAGCAACCCGTGTTTGTGAGTTGTGAGTTGGGGTGAGCACTGTACAGCGGGCACATCTCCTACATATAAAATACACGTGGCATGAGCCGGTTTTATTGATATTGGCTGTGAATGAGTGTTTGACACTGAACGGGCCGTGCTTATGTGTAGGGGTGAGCACTGGGACGTGGGCACATTTCCTAAATTTACACTTGTCATTAACACCTTCGGCATGAGCCGGAAAGACAGACATAATGCTCTTTTTGAGATTTATCTGGGTGAAGAGACCGGCTGTAGACACAGGTGCGTCGAGAAAGGTGGCTCTATCTGACTCTTTCATGTCGGACAAAGTCAGCCACAAGTGTCTCTCAGTCATGGTGAGGGTGAGCCATACTGCTGCTGATAGCCTGTGCAGCAGACTTGGTGGTTCGTAGAGCTAAGTCCGTAGCGCTTCTGAGGTCCATAACGCTCTCAGGATTCGGGCCCGCCTCATCCATTTTGCGGAGAAGTTTATAAGCGTGACCGATCAGAGCCGAAGTTGTCCTGCAGGCTTTCGAGGGCAGTGAGGGTTTTGACCGCCATCCAGCAGAAGGGGACACAGATGTGTTGCTACTAGTTCCTCGATGGCAGGAATGGAGAGTTAGCCTTTGTCTTTCACACCGTCCACATGAGAGAGCATTGACGAGACTAGAAAGGGGCGCCTTCCAGATTTTAGTTAGCTCCTCGTGGAGTTCCGGCAGGAAGGGAGCAGGCCTCTTGTGAGGCGTCGAGCATCGCCTGGGCAGGAAACAGCCATCCAGCCTGCTGGGCGCGGGTTCCTCAGACAGAGACCAATCTAGGCCGAGGTCCTCGACGGACTGGGTGAGAAGGCGGAGAAGCAACGCGTCGAAGCTAGACCGCACACTGCTCGACTCTTGTGTGGAAGGGGCTGGGTCCGGGTTGGAGCCCGACCATCCTTGGCTCTCAGAGGCTAGAAGAGAGCAGCAGTCCTCTTCTGCGTTGTCCCCGTCAGACTCGAGATGCACGGTGGGGGGCTGGCCGGCCGCGAACGAAGAGGGGGACTCAGAAAGCGATGCACACGGGCTCTCAGGGATGTCCTCCGGCGTTCTCTGTGAACGGCTCTTTTTACGGCATGGCCCAGAATAGAGAATAGGAGGGGTCCACGTCAAAGGAAGCTAGACGACCCCGAAGGGTCAACATAGCCATGGCATCGCATTCCAGGCAGCTGCCTTTGGAAAGTGCGTGGTTTCTTCCCAGGCAGGAAACGCACAGGATGTGATGGTCCCCGTTGCTGAGGGAGGTTCTGTACGAGCCGCACTTGGAAAAGAGAGGCATTTGAAACAATGCCTCAGCTCTTTTAGAATTGCGCGTATCACGGGGCAAAGCACCTCATTGGTGCTTACGTCACGAGCAGTCCCTTGATAGGTTACAGCAGTTGCTGCAGAGCAACCAATAGGCGCGGAGCCATCTCACCTAGGTCTGCTTGTGCAGCAATGCGTTTTAAATCAATTAAAAAATTAAGGATAATTTTTTGGCTTCAGTAATCTTGAGAAAATGGATTTTCTAGCTTACGCAACACGAGAGTTCTCTCATAAGAGAACAACAAATTCTAACCAAAACATAATGTAATGATTATGTTAATTGAATATAACGGTTGGCATATTTGAAAAATACACAAAAATAACACATGAGGAGTATGTTTCGGATCTACAGTAAGTGTTATTTTCAAGTCAGACAATGAGTAAGATACTTCCATTATTTGAATGGATCATTCATGCATTGCATGCATTCCTGAGGTATGTAAAATCAATTTGCATTTATCAGCTTCCATTAGCAGTTTAAATTGTAAAATAACGCAACAACTGTAATTGTTCTACATGCACAAAGCAAGTGAGAATATGCATTCAGTGTAATCTGTCATGTATACAATTACCACGGGATCCCTGTAGTATGAAGCGTCTACTACAATTGTGTGTGTGCGTCTGTAGAGTACAGTCTGCATGTGGAATTAATTCAATTCTCTCCATGCTCCCTGCTGGGGACTGATTACTATACTAATGCATGAGTATGTGTGCTGTGTCTGGCCAGTTGCGTTTCCACTCCTCTTGTCTCTCTCTCTCAATTGCCAATCCTCTTCACCTCCATCACAAATGCATTCATCCGTTCTCGCCCGACCAACAAGGTCAGAGCACTGGATTCATTCTCATTCTGTGCTTCATCTCCACTGCAGGTCTTGCTTATCTAACTCCCATTCTTTCCCTCTATGCTTCCTGAGAAGGGCTATCTCTATTCCTTTACTGCACATCTTATTTATTTTCACTAAACACTCAACTTTTTCATTGAAGAGAAACTGAGTGGTGGAAATGGTCCTCAAAAAGTGTTTTTGTACTTATTAATATATTCCTGTTCAGTCTAGGAACATGTGAACTGGATATTAGCAGGTTCTTACTGGTCATTAGCTAGTTTAAAATGGTTTAAGACAATCATTGGTTGGTTTAAGCTTGTCATTAATTTGATTAAACTGGTTTAAGATGGTTATTATCTATTGTATACTGGTTTAAGATGGTCATCAAATGGTAATTAGCTGTTTATAAATTGGTTTAATATGGTAATATGTAATATAATATTAGTCGGATTAAACTTGTTTAAGATGGCCATTAGTTGGTTTAGGACCATCGTTAGCCTGCCTAAAATGGTCATTATCTGGTTTAAAATAGACTTTAGCTGGTGTAAGATAGTTATTATTTGCTTTGGTATGGTTATTGGTTGGTTAAAGATGATCATTAGTTTGATTAAACTGGTTTAAAATAGTTATTACCTAGCGTAAAATGGTTTAATATGGCCATTAACTGGTTTTAGATTGTCATTAGTTGGATTAGGAAGGTCATAAGATTGTTCAGGCTGATCATCATTAGCTGGTTTAAGATAGTAGTTAGCTGATTCAAGCTAGTCATTAGCTGGGGTAAGGTGGTTTAAGGTGGTTATTAATTGCTTTAAAATGTTCATTGGCTGGTTTGAGAGAGTTATCAGCTGGTTCAAGTTAGTAATCACATAGTCTAAGATGGTTTAAGAAAGTCAGTAGCTGGTTCAAACTGGTCATCATCTTGTATAAGCTGGTTCAAGATGGTCACAAAGTGGTTTGGCTTATTAAGACCAAATGTAAACTGGTTTAAGATGGTTTTCAGCTGGTTCAACCTGCTCATTAACTAGTGCATGCTGGTCGGTAGCTGGTGTAAGCTACAGTAGTGATTAGCAGGTTCAAGCTGGTCACCAACTGGTGTTTATCAATTTAACATGCTAATTTGGAATGATAATTATTTTCATTAGTAGCAGAAGTTTTATTATTTTAATACTGAATATTAAATAATAACAAAATAAAAAATATTCATGCCCACCTGACCAAAACGTGAATTCTTTAACAAGAGATTTCAACAGTTTTTTAGATAGCCCTTGTTGCATGTTCAGCAGGTCAGCCTGGTCCAGCTAATGATCGGTTAAGAACAGGAAAAGGCAAGCTGTCGTCTTCCAAAACACAACTAACCAATTTAATCTGGAATTCCCAGCAAGGTGAGAATATGTTATCATATTTCACCCTATGCCCCTTTAAAAAATACATCTGGATATGGTGGCACATATTTATCGGCATCTGTGATCACCTGCACGAGATGATGAAGGAATATGAGCGGTTTCAACAGCAAGGAGCAAATGTGGATGAAACACTTTCTGACAGGAAAATCAGTGCAGCCAAACCCCCCTCTGCTCCTCACGAGTAGGGAAACAGCTTGAGGAATGATACGTATCTAAAGCTACCAGGCTTCATTCATACTTGTCATAAACACAAACATTCAGAAGAGCCAGGCGTCAGATTTGTGTACACTATCATTATTTCAAAGAAAGTATTAAAAACAGAAAGAAAAATTTTTTTTTTTCCATGTTGCAGTTTTTTTTCCATCTGAAGGATGGAAGTTTTATTTTTACTCAATTAATAAATTAACAAATGTAAAGAAGTAAGAAGTTTGAGAATTATGGTAATATATGTATGTATATATATATATATATATATATATATATATATATATATATATATATATAAAAATGGGCAAAGATGGTCCTTCTGGTATGGGGTTGAATGAGAGAACTGTAATTCTTCTCAAACCAATTTATAGGGCATTAATTAAAATTTGTTATCAAGATCAATTTGGCAACCATGACAACCAACGTGAACCATGATTGTGGTCCATAGATGTAATTTGTTCGCCATGCTAGTGAAATGTAAATATAATAACAGGTTAGACTGAAATAAAAAAATAAAATAAGAAGAAGAAAAAGAAAGAATCCTAAATGGACTGAAGTAAGTGGAATAATAACAATGCAATTAATTTACAGACATGACCCACAGGTGGCGCTCACTCTGTGTGTCACAATCAGATTTCAGGATGTTTTGACCTCACTGGAGACAGCTGCTCCAAAATACATCCACTCATCTGGAAAGCATTTTTGTTTAAATCCATGATTTGCAATGACTGATACATTTTAGACAAATGAAAATCCAGCAAGCTGTCTTTGTAAAATGATTAAATAAAATAGCTTATCCTTTAACCACACCATCAGTGCTAAGAAAGATTATCTCATATATGTAAATTTGCAGCTCTACAATACCACGGAAATGTAACCAGGGTCCAAAATGAACACTTTCAGTTCAATGAAAAAAAAAAGAAAAACTTGTATTCTGTTATTCTATTTGACAAATTCTATTGCCAAAGGGAAATAAAATATTATAAATTAAGTTATTAAATAAATTATAATACATTCTAAACATTACATTAAATTTACATTACCATATTTATAAAATTATAACAATATAATATTAATATAATTATAATAACTTAAGAAATAGCTATTTTTTTGTATTTCATTTATTAAATAACAGCAAAGGGGCATTATTATAATATACATAAAATTATTATATTAATTATTATATGGTATATTATTAATGTTATTATTCTATTTTAAATTAATAATAGGAAATAATTTATACTGTATGAAATATAAACATGTATAGTTTAATTTCATTAATGGTGAAAAAATTAACTAAGACATATTTTTATTTAAATTATAAAGTTTAAAAAGTTAACATTTTGGATTGAATTTTTGAACAGTAACAACTGTTCTAATCAGTTTAATAACAACATTTTTCTTAATCGATTTGATACGTCTCCAAACTCAAACTGTTCTCAAAACAGTTTGTAATTGTCCAAAACAGATTCAGTTTTCATTCATTTTATACAAATTACAAATCATGAATATAATTTTCTCAAAACAATGTGCACAAAACTCTAAATTTTTTAATAACTTACTATGTCAAAATACTCGTAGATAGTACCGTTTTTTTTTTTGTCCTCCTGTGACAACTTCTGTTATTTACTGTAAGTATCTAAACTTCTTCTTCTTCTTCTTTTTTTCAGAATTTAAGTTTGAGGTCATTCAGGTGGACAATGAAGATTATTTTGAAAGGAACATGAGCATTGTTGACATGGTGGTCCAGAACAGAACAACACAACCAGCCACAAAGGAAGAGGGCTGTGTAGATGTTGAGACAGGAGCTTGTCAAGCATGTATTCAACCTTCTTACATTTTTTCTCTTATGATGCAATCACAGCAAATATGTAATGTAGATAAAATGCAATGAAATCCTCTTCCAGATGCAAATGAAAGGCACAATCAATAATTCAGCATAATTCATGCATACTGCAAACACACACACACACACACACACACACACACACACACACACACACACACACACACACACACACATACTACATACATGTATATCTAAAAACCGATCTGTAGATATCAGAATACTCTGTTTGGAGTTCTTGCTGCTAAAGGTGGCACAAACATATTTTTAAAGGGGTAATTGTTTTTTTCTCATGGGACACAGCAGGTGTTGGACAACAATATATATTTTTTGTTTATATATATATATATATATATATATATATATATATATATATATATATATATAACAAAAACTTCCTGTTGAAGAATTGCAATAAGCATGTATTTTCATTAGCATATTTGCGAATCTATGGCTAAATGTGTTTTATAAGCAATAGAGAACACACCTATAGATTTGATGTTAATATTTAAGTTTAATAATTGCATTACTTCAAAACAAAATGCATAAAGTTGAACTGTTTGGTTAAGATAAGATTGTGTTTGGATGGCTGTGTTAAATGTTTTGAGAACAAATACATTGCATTGGAGAAAAGTGTCAGATCAACTGAGAAAAATTGTAAAGGGTTAAATATAAATATTGTGAAGACCTAGACATTTTTGTTTGTCTCATCTTTATATTTACTCCAAAACATCACACTGAAAAATATTCTGTTGGATTTTACAGTGCACAGTATCATTTCTCTCCTCAGTTTTAGTAAACAGCAGGGTGTCATACTAGTAGACATCTGTGTAAATCATGAAAACTTTTGTAGGATTTTAAAGGATTTGTATGGGATGGTTAGCCGACCTTGACTTTCAAAAAAAGTTCCCTTTATTTTTAACATTTAAAACTTCCCTTAATTGAACCGGGATCTTCCTGAATACATGTTGCCGTCTTGCACTGCATATTAATCACTCTAGTGATGCAAAAAAGCTTAGAACCAAGTTTCCTCAGTATGAAAAGAACGTCTGAATAGATAAAACTGTCAGTTTCATACTGAGCTTAGCAAATGTTACAGCTATAATACATATCAGGCTACATAATAAAAAAATAATAATAGTGCACAGTTATTAGGAAGAAAATACCATCAGCCTTCAGCATCATGTAAATAACTTCCATATGATGCCATCTTTGCTGATATTTATTCTATTGGATGATACTGATGTGAAATGTAACAGTGCAGAGTCAACTTACAATACGGGCACCCATAGATCTCGAACCTGAGGCCAATCCTTCCCTCTTCACTCCAGTCTAAAGGAATGATGCGCAAAAAACGTGCCACAGTCGGGTTTTGCAGGTCATGCCGAACCACACTCTCTGTGTTGGAGTTACCGGCAAATGCCTGCAAGACAGATGTGAAATATGTTACTTGACTTGTTTTGACTTAAAACTATGGAAACCAATCACTATATCGTTCATATCTGGCATTTCTGACTTTCTGAATTCTGAAAAAGTCAGATTCAGGAAAGTCAGAATTGCTAGAAATTCTCTTGAAAATGAAGTTTATATCACACAGTTCTGACTTTGAAACTCACAACTGAGTTTATATCTCACAATTTCAATTTTTTAGCAAAATTCCAAGCTTATATCATGCTACTCTGAGAAAAAAAAATCAGATACAAATGAAATACAAAGTCACAATTACCTTTTTTATTTTTTATTCAGTGGCAGAAACACATAAAACAAAACAAAAAATACCCCTTGCATAAATAAAACTCTTTTGCAAATACTTCAATATCTAAAACCATAAACACACTTCCAATAATTGCTTATTATTACAATAATAATAATTGTTAATGTGGCATCTTCCCCACAATTTCTTCAGTGAAACAGCAGATTTGTGTCATATTTTCTAGTGTGGTTTTGAGTGATTTCATGAAACTATCTACTGTCCTGTGTCATAAGCTGTAATCAGCAAAAAAAAAAAAAAAAAAAACCTGAAACGACATGTAAGTGGAATCAAGTTGTATGGCTCTTTGGTTCACGTTGACCCTATGCAACTTCTTGTGTCACGCAGAGCAAGAAATTGATGCAGTCGGCCATTGAGTGGTGGGAACTTCAGTCGCCAGACAGACCATGTGGGATTGGCGATAAGGAGCTCAAGGCCACCAAATCGGAGTGATGCGGATTACAAAACTTGCACTTCCCCTCTAAGGAAACTACTATTATATGGACTTTATTGTACAACTGGGGATTTCTTGTCAGGAACATGCTGAACATGTCAGTATTGGAGGCTCCATACAGTGGTCTGACTTTAATGTTTGAAGTGCTGATTACTGTGCTCTGTAGTGGCTGACTGGGGAGCATTCACTTCATTTTTCATTGCGAAGAAAGAAAATTTTGTTGTTTTGTGAGGTTTCAGTTTTTTATAGGTGGACCTCCTGGGCACAATGAGAAGGCTATTCCAACCCGATCTCACGGCAATTCGTACATATTTGACAAGGTGGCAAATTTTTGCTTAATCATACGAATTTTATGAGTTCCCCAATTCATATAAATTTGTACGAATGTCCTAACCATAACCCCGGCCCTAAACTTACCAGTCACTGGAGTCTAGAAAAATCTTACATGTAATAAAATCGTAGGAGTGAGGTCGTACAAATTTCCACGAATTAGCCACCTTGTAAAATACGTACGAATTGGTTGTGTTTTGCATACTCGGCTCCATTCCGGCATTATGTAATTGTGAGAATATAAAGCATTTTACAACAGCCTTTGAAACTGTTTAAAAATTACAAAATCTATTTTATAATATTTAAATATAAAAATACAAATATATATATATATATATATATATATATATATTGTAAAAAGCACTATACAAATATACTACCAGACAAATGTTTTGAACAATACATTTTTTTAAATATTTTTGAAGGAAGATGTTCACCAAAGCTAAATTTATTTAAGTAATATTGTGAAATATTATTAAACTTGAACATTTTCAAAGAAAATTTTTGTTACTTAATATTTTCATTCAAACTGCACTACTTTTTTCAGAATTCTTTGATGAATAGAAAGTTAAAAAGAACAGAATCTATTTTAAATTAAAATCAGTTGTAACATATAAATGTCTCTATTGAAACTGTTGATCATTTTTGTTTTTTAAATTACATTTTACAATGTATTCAATTAGAGAACAGGTGTTTTAAATTGTTATAGTAATATTACCGATTTTATTGATTGACTGATCGATCAATCGATCCAATAAACAGCACCGGTGAACATAAGAGACATCTTTCAAAAACATAAAACATCTTAATTTTTTCCAAACTTTTGACTGGCACCAGACATTTTGATTCAACTGAAAGTGTTTCTCTAATACATAAATGATAATAGTCTAGCCCCAGCAATGTCACTGTGTATCAACTGTTTTAGCTCTCACTACATTTCATTGCCCTTAAAGGCAATAAATAAATAAATGAATAAATAAATAAATAACATCTTAAATATCCACTGACCTATTTTTACTTCCATTGTGTTTAGAAAAGCTGATTAATCCGCATAAATCTGCATTACTTCACCCAGAGTACAATCTAAAAGGTCTGCCTTCATGACCAGCATGACTCAATTCTGTCGCAGTTAAATCCAGATCCAGACCTTAAACAGTCAGCGAATGTGCAATTAGTTACTCAAATGTGAAGTCACCCTGAGAGCTTTGCTGCCTGGCATGTTGTTTAATCAAGCACCTTCACAAAGGCCTGACGGAGATAGAGGCTGTCTTTCATTAGTGGAAAGTCCAGGTTTAGGCAGGAAGCCAGCTGTAACTATCATAAGCGGCACATTCACTGGTTTCCCATGGTATAATTAAAGTTGCTTTTACTTATTTTGTGTCAAAGCTCCTGGGTCTCTCCTTTCTTTAACAGCTTTGAACAGCCATCCTCTCTTCGCACATTTCTCACTCTAAAAAAAGCAGAAAGTGACTGTTCTGAACTTTTCTTTAGAAGAAATAAAAGCTGATTAAGTGAAGCGTAGAAAAATAAAACAGGTTGACATCAAAACAATTAATCAGACAGGCAAGCGCTCTAACCATCATAACATGTTGGTTGTTCTAGATCAATGATTTTCTCTTTCTTCAGGCATGGGTTGGGAGTCTTTATATACCAGTTTTGCATCCTTCTTCCATGACAGTTTAATATAAAGCTGTTGAATAATGGCGGATTTTGTGGACAGCTGCCAAATATAACATAAAGGTCTTGCAGTTATTGTCACTGTTGTTTTATGAAGAGATTATTTTGTTATATCAAGAAATCTATTGATTTTGTAATATTTTACTTTGAGAGTATGGGCAACCAGGAAATCTTTTTCTAGTAACCTTTCCAAATGAAAATCATCAGAACAATCCATTAAAGCTAAGTACATGACCAAAGCAATCTGAGAAGGTCCTAAATCAAAATTATAGTGAATCACCCAGCTGTCACACTATGTGATCTAGCGCATTAATCTGTTTGAAGTTCATATCACAATTTGAATGGCTAATTGTTATGAAAATACAGGTGCAGACATTGTTGGGGTCTTAACTGACAAATGAAATTCTGTAAAATTCCACATTTTACTTACATACATAACATATAATACTCTGCAGTTTTTTTTTCAGCCATATATTTAAAATAATAATAAGTGTGCACACAGATTAATAATAATATCAGTTATGGGCTTCAGTAAAATGATATATATATATATATATATATATATATATATTAGTGGTGTAACGGTACGTGTATTCCTACCGGACCGTTTCGGTACAGGGCTTTCGGTACGGTGCACGTGTGTACCGAATGACCGAATGCAATATTTTGTACGCGGAACGTAGGTACATTTTTGTGTTTCCAAACGAACATATTAAGTGGCGGAAGTCTCCGAGTTCAATGCAAATCCCGCCCTGCAGCTGATTCTAAAGGCCGGTGACACACTGGCTGCGTGCGTAGCGTGAGCGTGGCGTTTCCGCTGCGTTTCAGTTGCGTGACGGCTGCTTCGCGTTTTCTGTGTCTTTACCCCTCTTTCACACCGCAAGCGTGAGTGGCGCGCGAGCAGTGCATATTTTTTTCGGCGTCAATAAATGTGATTTAACACAAACGTGCTCAAAATGCACAGAATAAGCATGTCAAGAGTTTTAACAACAATGCCAATGTCTATTGTTTTCACAATTATACCAGAAAAGAAAATTAAGTATAACAAATGTGTATTTACCCATTTAAACTTTTTAATTAATCTTTTGGGTGAAAGTATGGAGTATTGTTATAAAAATAAATGTTGAAAGAATTATACCCTTTGTTTGAAATGGTTATACTGTCTGCCGAACACGCTTTGCAGCCGCTGCTGTGATGCTGTACTTATACGCTTCCAGTGTGAATACTCACGAAAGTCTGCTACTGTAGGTGACATAGAGGGAGGCTGCCCACAGACCAGGATCTTGTCTTCACGACAACAATATCTATACTTCATGTTGAGCATAAATATAAAGCCTACTGATAAAGGACACCGTCAACAGGATTGACGGCAAAATAGACTGTTTGACAGGTGCAATATTTCAGTGTGTCACCGGCCTAAGTTTTCAAAAGGCATCATCACGCGAGTGTGAACATCACTACAACTAGGAAAAAAACGATTGCTGCTCCCGTCGGCATTTAAACAGACCTTTGCTCTTAATTCCGATCGGTCCAAAGCAATAACGAAATCTGAGCAGGTCTAAAAACTGAAACTGTTGATGCTGCACTTTACACTTTGGAATAGTTATATATATTTTTAAATACGAGCAGGCCTACAAGCTGGGATTGGTAATGCTGCACTGTAATCATAGTTATTTATTTATATTTTTCATTATATTTTATTATATGATATTGGTTTGAGACTGAGAGTATTTTATTTAGTGGATAACTTTGCAGCAGTATTTTATTTCTTATTCTTTTTTATTTTATATATATTTTATTAAAAAGTATTTTAAAAAAAGTGTAAACAAATTGTTAAAAAAAGTTTATAGTAATAAACAACCTGCAGTTTAATGTTTGCATTTCTTTCCCTTACTGTACCGAAAATGAACCGAACCGTGACTTTAAAACCGAGGTACGTACTGAACCATGATTTTTGAGTACCTTTACACCCCTAATATATATATATTATATATATATATATATATATATATATATATATATATATATATATATATATATATATATATATATATATATATATATATATATACAGTGCCCTCCATAACTATTGGAACAGTAAAGACAAAATTGTACTGTTTGCTGTGGAGTCAAGAAATCTGTAAATATGTTTAAAAGACGAATGTGATGCATGGGGCAGGGCCGAGAGCCATGGGAACGGAGCGAGGCCAGTGGAGTAACTGGAAATGAGCAACACCTGTGCCACTCACTGGTCTAGAGTCCCACAAAGGAGCTCCGGAAGGATAAAGGGAGGAGTTACAACAGTGAAAGCAAAGATAGGACAAGGCCTGGGTTTTATTTAGTGTTTTGATTTTGTTTGTGCGCGGCAGTCGTTCGCAAGGGGCTGTCGCGCTGTTTTGTGTTTAATTTATTACTAAAGTTTTTGTTTAAATGTCCGCCGGCTGCTGCCTCCTTCTTCCTGACTTACAAACTGCGTTACACTGGCTCTCCCTGCAGAGCTATTGCTCCCTCAGGAACTAATAAGACGGCGAATCCATCTCCATAGGATTTTTGACAGGATTCCCACAGAGTATCTCACCAGATTTCAAGTTGTGAAACGAATTCGCTGCGTTGTTTGTCAAGCGATTGATTGGAAATGATCGGAGCGAGCGCACTCCTCTCAATTGATATAGACACCTTGCCTGCGATTCATCGCCAAAGTTGTACTACTACTACTGACCCAACAACTTTAACATACACGAGATCTGCTTCCCCGCTGGAAGAAGTTGTCAGGTGGGAGATAGAGGACCAAAAGGCGAGATTCTCAATCACAGTCTTTTTAATGAAAATGAGAAACAGTCATAGAATCAACGGGAAACAAATCCACTCCAGAAACAGAGGTAACAAAACAGAATTCTTCGCTATTAAACCCTGAGCATTTACAAAAGGTAGCAGAGAAACTAGTTACTGGGATTCGGGATGTGCGGCAGCTGCGCCAGGTGCAGTGGAAGATATCAACAGAGAATATGGCGAGAGGCGAAGCCCGAAGAGAGAGTGAGTACCATAGGCTGGATATTGCGTCCGTTCAGGACCACAGCGTCTGAGTTGGTAGAGCACAGTAAGGAGCGTGAAGGAAAAAGACTTCCAGACAAACAGCACAGGACAGGACAGGACAGGACTTGACTCAGCAGGTAGGAGATGCGTCTTCAGCATTGATAGCTAGGAATAAACTGACAAAAGGGGCAGAGAAAGCGGAGATAGAAAAAGCAGGAAGAATCAGGGAAAAGGGGAAACAGGTGAAAGGATTGGGTGAGAAGTGTAAGTGGGAACAGCTGGGACTAATGAAGTTAAAGTGATGGTGTAGAGAAAGAGTGTGTAGGATGACCGCAAGAGGGGGACAGAGAAAGGAGGAGCCCGGATCATGACAGAAACAAGATATTCAAGAAGAATCAAAACATCCACAAACAAATGGCCATTTGACCTTTAATTAATCTCTGGACATCTTCACGAAGATAAGCAAAGTTTCTTTCATTTTTATTGCCTAGTGCTATGTTGGCGAACATGCTTCAGACATTGCTCTTTGTACAAGGCTAATTGTTCAGTTATTTTTGCTAGGCATGCTATCGTATTACAACGCTGGTAACACTAATTTCGTGTAATTACTGACCATATGCCGTACTGCTTTAAAGGGACTGTGCGTGCACCTTCCCAAATGCTCAAGGCCTTACACTTGTCGTGTTTGATGTAGTACAGGGTCGTACAGGTGCTTGGAAATGCTCAGAATTGAATGCAGTGTTTCAAGGTTTAAAATAATAATATAATTTAAAAAAAAAATTGATTTACATAAATTAGTTCATTGGTTCATAATAATTAGCTTTGTTACTGAATGGTTAATCTTTTTTTTTTTTCATAAAATAAAAAAGTGTTATTGTGGTATACATTTTAGATCGGCTCACAGTCTATACAATCTTTATGCAGGGTTCCCAGCATTAGGGTAGGTATTATTGGCATTATAATTAATCACACATGACGTTGAGAGCTACAGTTGTGTTCAGGCCATTTGCTCACTGGACTGGACTATCTCGAAAATTTTCATCATAAACAGGGGAAATGGTGAAAACAAGAATTCATTCGTGGTGTAGTCCATGAGATGCAGTGTAATAATCAGTCATTAATCAGGAATGTTTGTTGCTCAGTTCTGTATGTTTAAATCCTGAATTGAATAACTATCTTGTTTCGTATCACGTATCATTCCCCCGCCAAAAATATAACTGATATTAATTATCTTTGTCACTAAAATCTAAGGACATTTAAATGTAAGGGCATTCATACAAACTGTTGTACCAGTCCAAATGTGCCGCCTGCTCGCAATTTGCTGATTTTGTTTAGAACAATGCAATTTGCTAATGTGCCTTCAAAAATCCAAACAATTTACAAAGCAAGATGTGTTTGTATCTGTGTGTGTGTGTGTGTGTGCTTTAAACTAAGATAAGAGTATGTATGTAAACAGGTAGTTTACCACAGTTGTAAAGTGCTGGAAAACTTAAATGTCCTTGGAAGTGCTTAAAAAAGTGATTTAATTTGACTTTGGAATGTGTAAGAACCCTGGTGTACTACTTTCTGAACAACAAGGGGCAACGAGGAGTAATCATCCTCTAAAACCATCGGGAATCACTAGTGAGAAGTCATTGGCTGCATCTGAAACTTTAGGCAGCTAACTCGCTGCATATCAGACAATGACTTGCAGGCAGCATTTTTTGCACAAAGGCACCTCATGAACTGATTTTGGACAGGCTTCAGAGGCAGAGTAATGGTCTACAGCATGAACTACCACTAAATATAGAAAGTTGGTGATAACTAAGTGGATATTTCGTAGAAAACATACATTTAAAAAAAAATAATTAGAAAAAAAAAATGACACTGATGACAATGATTTTTATTTTTGGCTTAACTGTCACAGAATTGAATGCACAGGATTGTGGGATATCAAAAGCATCAAGGATACATCTATGCTACCTTTAAAAAATTCGACCAGATGAAGGCATTTTAGGAGACAGGATCTGAAGCTAACATTGAATTTGGATGTGCCTTGATGCCTTCCAACCTTGGGATGCATCCCCCGAAGGCAGCTTTTTTCAGTTCAGATGCAGCCATCGTTTTCCCCACACCGGATCTCTCTGCCCTTAGACCGCTTCAATTCACGACATGTGGTATGGACCCCGTACTTTATACCAGCCATTCATTCCGCATAGGCGCAGCAATCACCGCAGCTTCAACAGTCTCCATACCTATGCTCAAAGCAATGGGTTGATGGTCATCATCAGCGTATCAACGATGCATTAGGACTACAACTCAGGATGTTATATTAGTGCAAAAGCTTTAGCAGCTCTCTACGTGGTTCTCCCGCTGGAGAGAACACCACTGCTCCACACTGAAGATGGAGAAAGAGATGATGGAGAAGGAGAAGATGAAGATGGAGAAGATGAAGATGGAGAAGATGATGGAGGAGATGGAGAAGATGGAGATTAGAAGATGGAGAAGAAGATGGAGATGGAGAAGATGGAGAAGGAGAGTTTTACAACTCTTTATTTAAACATTTACTAAACCGCTAAAGTACAATATGAAGAAGGAGAAGGAGAATAAGGAGGAGATGGAGAATGAGAAGAAGGAGATGGAGAATGAGAAGAAGGAGAACGAGAAGATGGAGAATGAGAAGAAGAAGAAGGAGAAGGAAAAAAATATTAGGGCCTGCTATTTTCGCCCGCCGGAGAGAACTCTCTTTGCTGCCATAACTTCAGGGGCCTGCTGTTCTATCCCTCAGCAAGGGACAAACACCCCTCAAAAAGAAAAAAAGGCCTGCCGTTTTCTCCCGCTGGAGAGAACACCCTTGATGCTATAACTACAGGGGCCTGTTGTTCCATCCCTCACCGAGGGACAAACACCCCTCAAAAAAGAAAAGGGGCCTGCAGTTTTCTCCCGCTGGAGAGAACACCTTTGCTGCTATAACTGCAGGGGCCTGCTGTTCATCCCCAGAAGAGGATGAACACCCCTCACTACTTAACCCTCCGGAGTCTAAGGGTATTTTTGGGGCTTGGAGAAGTGTTGACATTCCCTGACATTTGTGCTTTTTTCAGTTTCTTATATCTAAATGGGTAAAGTCTAATCTCACTGTAATCAGCACAAACTGGGCTATTATAATATGTGAGCAGCATGTATGTACATGATTGTGTTTTTGAGAAAAAAAAAATTATGGGTGGTTAGTGAAAAACTAAAAATGTTAAAACACTTGAATAAGGCCATAAAACACACACATAACATTGGTTCCCGGGATTTTTGAGAACTGGAGCTTGTAGCCTAGAATATTTCTTTTTAAATTATGTGAAAATCATCTTGTTTACTCACTTACAGAAAACAATATATTGATTTAAATTTTCTAAGACACTTTTTGTTGGTAAAAGTCATATGCGAGTAGGCGTCAACTATCATGAATATCATTGTGATATCATTGAGAAGACAAAGGCCTGCATAATGAGCTGCATAATGAGCCTTTCAGTCAGCTTGTGCCACTGTGAGGGAAGAGTTACAAGAAAGAATGTGAGAACAAAATAAATCTATATTTTATAATTTTATGTTGTAGTTTATTCAGAATATATTTAATTATCCCACAACACCATTTAATATCCACTTGGGGGAGCAGTTAAACAGTTTATTAGGAACAATCAAAGCTGACTTTCAAACTATTTTTTTTTTGCATTATTACTCCAGTCACACAATCCTTCAGAAATCCTTTTAACAATCTTATTTTCTACAAAAAAACAAACAAACAAACAAACAAAAAAAACCATTTATTGTCATTATTATTATTATTATTAATGTTGAAAAGAGCTGAGAATATTTTTCAGGTTTTCTAGGGAGAATAAATTGAAAGAACAGCATTGTTTTTACATTTGTTACAGTTACATTTATTTGTTACATTTATATTATTTACATCAAGCTTTTGAATGGTATAGTATTGTATATTGTTATTGAAGCTTCATAATATTTCACTTGATTATACATTTAGTCAGAAATTCTATTTGGAAAAAGTCTTTGGAAAAAGTCTAACTAGTAAAATGTTTACACGTTATGTGAAAACTAGTACAAGTATATCAATAAATAAAAAAAGACTTACTCATGTTTATGATCTCTGCTGAATAAATTTATTCTTTTTTTTCTGAGGAAATCCATTTCTCAAATCCTCATCCACATCACATCTTGGATACAGCACAGACAGCACACCTTGTTTGTTATCTTTATTTTATAAGTGCACAAAGTTTTGTTGTTATTATGTCTGTATCCAAAAAAAAAGTAGGCCCTTTACAGATTCGAGTGTATTTCGCTTATCTGTACGATTAAAACTGAAAGTGTAATTTAAGTTCTTTTCGGGGTTATCTATGGAAAGCCAAGTGGACCAGAAAACGTGTGCTTTTCAACGCTGTATTAATTTTAAAACGCCGTTTTCATAACGCTGCCAGGGGTTAAATAAGCGCCGTTACGCGATAAGTTAACGCCAGACGCCACCACGCGTTAAAATAACGCCACACGCCGACAGACATTAAGTTAACGTGACACGCCACTTAAGATGCAGATTTATTTACTCATCTACATGGACACACCTCTCATAGCTACAAGGACTCTACGGCAAGTCAGAGCATCCAGTTTGCAAGAGCGCGAAGATGGCAAGGATAGCCCTTAAAATTATACATATAGCTTTTGTCTCATAAAGTTATCACCCCAGGCACGAATGAGTGCAAATTTGGAAATGATTTTATTCAACAAATTTCAATTTAATAAATAGTTGGTGATAGTTTCACAAAAATAGAAATTCTGTTTATTTACATTTACTCAACCCAATGATTCAGATGCAGCTTCTAAAACAAAAGTATAGCATGTGTAACTCTAAATTAAATATTAATATTTAAAGCTACATTTTGTTTGCTTTTTCACATTTAACACAATTAGGCTCTAAAATATCTTCTGAGGGTACTTTTTCTTCCTTTTTAAAAACATAATGACATATGATAAACTGAAATCATACTCAAAAGTAGATACCTGATTTATTTTACAATAAACCAATTACAAATATAGATATAGGGAATATAGTTATCGAATGACACAAATAAGTCCAAATTTGGAAATTATTACAATGGTTAAATAAATAAGAAAATGTATGGCAAGTCCTGACTTTTTGGATGTATTTAATTATAAATACCTTTGTAATCTATAATAACAGTTCATTTAATCATTCTTGAATATTAATATAGGTTCCTGTAATTTTAGCCAAATTATATATACTTTGTTTGTGAATTTGCACATGCTATAATGTAAGCATCATTAATGACCCCTTTGTGTTTAATAAAAAATAAAATAAAAAAGATTGATTAGTGAAATGAAAGAATGATTTAATAAAAAATGAGATTGATTATTAATTGTCTCTCATTGGCCTGATTAGCTTTGCCCTCAAAACCTTTCTTATTTAGTGGTACAGTATTGCATGATTTGTACATAATACACTTTGCATAAACGTTTGCAATTAGTTTTTTAAAAGGTAACGTTACAGTATCAAGGCCTCTATGCTTACATTTCTTTTTTTATATATATTTTTTGTTTAGGAACATAAATAAATTAATAGGGCAATATTTTATATATATATATATTTTTTTTTACTTTTTGAACCCATTTTCCATCTCATTTTTATTAAATTAGTAAAATACAATCCAGAAGAATAAGATACCAGTCAAATGAAATCAGCATCAACATTTCAGCTGTGCAAGGCACAGAACTCTGCTGTTGCATTAAGGATTATACAGACTTTTTGAGAAGACTTAGAGGTGGCGTTAATGTATTTCATAAAAACGATTTAATGAAATTAATGTTTAAAATATAAAGTTTTGAAAATGGAAATATTAAACGATTTAAATGACTCATTTATACTTTCAAATGAAACTGAAACCGACAGTAGGGGGCAGCATGTCACTGCCTTATCAATGAATCACTAATTTAATCGATTCGTTCATTCATTTAAGCCCATATGTTCAGGGGCGCCTGCAGGATTTCTTCCGAGGGAGCCCTCTCTACACTGTTTTTTAAGATGAATGACAATACTGCAGTCTGCTTTCACGATCTGAGGTGAACCAATAAACATTTACTGCCTTCATTCAATCCCCATACTCCATCTCTTTAATCTTATTTATTATCCTAACTGAATTATTATTATTATTATTATTTTTTTTTTTCAGATTTGCCTGTTGTTGATGCTAATACAAAATATCAGGGGGGACTCCCATAAGTCTATTTTTAGGGGGGGTCAGCTCCGCAGTTCGGCTTAATTCAGCTATGATTATCATTTCAGTTTATGTTTATGAATATATAAGAAAAAATTATTTAATTTAGATTGATATTTAATTTAGATTTTAATTCTACTTTTGTTTCAGAAGCTGCATCTGAATCGTCATATATTTACAGACTAAAACAGTTTGGTTATCAGCATTCTTCAAAATATCTTCCTCAAACGCAATAAAGGCATAAGGTTTGAAACAACATTTGGTTGAGTAAATGTAAATGTAAATAAACAGAATTTCTATTTTTGAGAAACTATCACCAACTATTTATTAAATTGAAAGGATAGCCTACTCAAAATATAATGTAATAATAAAATAATAATATTACTTTCTTATTAATTTAACTGTTGAATAAAATCATTTCCAAATTTGCACTCATTCGTGCCTGGGATGATAACTTTATGAGACAAAAGCTATATGTATAATTTTAAGGGCTATCCTTGCCATCTTCGCGCTCTTGCAAACTGGATGCTCTGACTTGCCATAGAGTCCTTGTAGCTATGAGAGGTGTGTACATGTAGATGAGTAAATAAATCTGCATCTTAAGTGGCGTGTCGCGTTAACTTAATGTCTGTCGGCGTGTGGCATTATTTTAACGCGTGGTGGCGTCTGGCGTTAACTTATCGCGTAACGGCGCTTATTTAACGCCTGACGCCGTTATGAAAACGGCGTTTTAAAATTAATACGCCGTTGAAAAGCACGCGTTTTCTGGTCCACTTGGCTTTGCATAGTTATCAGGAGAAAATTATTCATAACGCGTATACGTGTTAATCGACTCCAGAGGGTTAAATTAAAGAGGGGCCTGCTATTCTCTCCCTCCTTTTAAAGGGGAGAATACCCCTCTGCTAGCCAGTAGGCTGAATTAAAAATATCTCATAACATTGTCTTTTCTCTTTTGCAGGTGGTCCTGTCTGAACTACAGAATGTCACATTTTATCACTGGGTGATTCAACACAAAGATGTTTTACCAGCTAATAAGATCAGCACTTAAGTTTCAACTCCCTATCTGATGTGAGCATAAGTATTGGAACACTTGTCTCACAGGTCTTTCTAAGTGTTCAGCTGTGTCCTGTTACATCAGTTCTTCAGATATTAAAGCCTTGCATTCGATGATGACACACACAAACCAGGATGAAGATGAGGAAGCCGACTCTGAAAGAAAAGCAAGCAATTTGGATGCTAAAAGAAAAGAGGAAGTCAGTTAGAACTATAGGAAAAACAAAGGGCATTGAGAAATCAAGAGTTTGGATACTACCGGCAACATCAACATCATTTGATACAGAATTACAGAAGCTACACAGCAAGATGCAAACCTCTGATCAGCACCAAAAATAGAAAGGCAAGATTCTTCACAAATGTGAGCCAGTAGAGTTTTAGAACTGAGTTGATGGACCGATGAGACAAAGATGAACTTTTATCTAAGTGATTGGAAAGCAAAAGTGTGGAGGAAAAAGGGAACTGCAAATGATCCTAAGCTTACAACCTCACCTGTAAAGCTTGGTGGAGGTGGTGTCATGGCATGGGCATGCATGGCTCTCTCTAGATCAGGACCTCATAATTTGAATGATGACTTAAAGGGTCATTCCACCCGTGGAGACATGAATGTGTATTGAAAGTGGGTCATATATTTAGTAGAATAGTATCATTTTTTTTTATTTTGGTCCTTCTGGGCCTATAAAAGGCAGAAAATAACTTTTAGAGCTTGTGAACTGTAGACAACAATCCCCATAGTGCATTGCAATGCTCAGCTCCGCAGGCCACTCCCACTACTCCGACCATCAATGTGGATTATAGTTGAGCTCTCCTCTACGCTACCGATTGTAAATTATTTCGCACAATTTGTTGTGAAGAGTTATTTTGCGACCCAATTAATGTTTTTGTGACAAAATGGTGTGCACTTGCATAGTACCGGGATGTTGTTCAAAAACAAGGAAAATACCCGGAGTAAGTATTCACAGATTCCCGAAAGATACGGACTTGTGCAAAAAGTGGCTACGGGCTAACGTTATCAATAACCCTAAGTTCGGTGAGGACACAACACTTGGTGAGGACACAACACTTGAAGCACTAAAAAATCAGACGGTGTGCAGTTTACATTTCAAGCCTGAAGATTATGCACCTAACCCCCTAGGATTGAAGGGACCCGCGCTTTTGAAAAACGCAATTCCTTCAGTATTTTCCTTGCCAGACGATGACGACGAAAAGCCAGGAACGTCGGGAACCACCAGCACTAGCAGCACTAAACGCATTTGCCTGGAGGTAATGTTATTTCTGACTAGACTCTATTAGCTGCTACTGGCTACTGAGAACACACACTGACATAGTCGTCTGCTGTAAAGAAACACATCTCCTGTGATTTTTCTGTTTACGAACTAAACTTTTTTTTTTTTTTTTTTTAAATATCTTGTATGTTTTGCTCGCTTGTTGTTTTAATGTGTCTGCCTCAATAACTAACGTTGGACTTGTCAAGAAATGAGTAAGTAAAGTTAGTATGTAACGTAATAATGTAACGTTAGACACTTAGCTAAAAGTTATATAAGTTTGCTATTATCGATGTAAATCAACCATGTTTTACTGTTTTAGTTTGACGCTTTTCATGTTTTTTAGCTGCTCGTCGCTGTACTGTGGCTCATAAAGGTAGCCACGAACATCCGTTTCTAACATAACTTTGTCTAAATCAAAATCCTCCCCAATGCATCCGTCTGAAAAATCAGTATTTTCCTCCATACTTTCGAAAAGTTTCTCCCGGTGAAATCAAACGCACGGGCACTGATCTGTGATAGGTCTGTTAGCGCATTAGGTACAACCCCCTATGGGCAGACTACTTGTGCTTGTAGTCTTTACAGAAATCCACCCTTTTTACACTTCCTCCTACAATGACGTCAAATGACGATTTTTGCGTCATTGTAGGAGGAAGTGAAAAAGGTAAATAGTGGATTTCTCTCGTCTCAGGGAAAAATGAGAGAATGTTGCACAACCATTCAATAGTATGACTGGTTTTCTAACAATGGACCTCTTAATGCAAATGGCTGGAGTGACCCTTTAATGTATGATGGAAGAAGCAGAATGAATTTGGAAGGGTACAAAATCATTTTGGCTACCAATATAAGAAAATGCCACCAAACACATTAGAAAGCACTTGATATTAGATCAGGACAATGACCCAAAACACACTGCCAGTTCAGTCTAGGACTTAATCAGGGCAAATACATGTAAAGTTTTAGATTGCCCAAATCAATTTCCAGATTTAAATCAGACTGGACATTAATTTCACCAGCTGAAGAGAAGACTAAAGACAGAAACTCCCCTAAACAAGCAACAGTTGGAATTGGCTGCATTAAAGGCTGGAGAAAAGCATTTTAAAGCATAAGACAAAGAGTCTGGTGATGTCTGTGGGTTGCAGACACACTGCTCTGATTGCATGCAAGGCATCTGCAATTAAATATTAGCTTTTAATCTTTTACATCTGCCTTAAACTCAACTGTTACAATACTTATGCTCACATCAAATAGTGGAATGAACTGTAAAAGTGCTGTCCTTTTTATTTGGTAAAACATGTATGTATGTGTCGAAATTCCTAATAATAAAATGTAACATTCTGTAGTTTTGTTGCATATTCATTTTTTTTTAATCATTTTTGTCTTGACTCCACAGCAAAGTAAATTTGTCTTTACTGTTCAAATACTTATAGATGGCACTATATATATATATTTGCTTTCTTATAGATTTCTTTTTTATTTATTATAATTAAAATATACACTTAGTACTACTGCTAATGAAATAAATAAATTAAAAACAAATACATTTGAATTTTTTTTTAAATAGAAATAACAGCCAACAAAGTTTTTAATGTGGTTTTTATAATACTTTAAAATTTATAATATTTTCTCTGTACAGTATAAATGGGTCTATGCATGGAAATATACATATGCTTTCATCTTTTTGCATTTCATTAAATGTGTGGTTGCTGTAGATTCTTTCATTTAACTTGAATAATACTTAAGATAATATGGTAAGTTAGTCTGATAATGAAATTTTTTTTTTTTTTTTACTTCAGTGTCAATGCAACTAGGTGATGAGCATCTGAAAGTGAGTATTCGCGATTCACTGCGGAGACACGCATTTAGAACTAACTACATAATTGCAGCCTTGCTTTAATGATTTATGGACATTCAAATGCTTTTATGTAGACTTGCAATCACATTTTACAGTGGAATCAGCAGGACACCCGGCGATGTCTCACTGCCAGCAGAGTGAAAGCAAAATGTGATCCAGTATTTAAGGAACCATTATCCTCCAACTGAGTGCATTTGGCACCCTCATATTTTTCTGGCCACTTGGGGTTGTCTTGACAGATGAGGTGAAGACAGCTTTTCTCTCGGAGACCAAGAGCACAGCCGAATCAGTCAAAATGCCAGCGGTATACATATGTGTGAAATACTGACAGGGGCAGCCAACTCAATGACACTCTGCATCAGGGAACTTTAGCAATGAGAAGTGGTGACTCACATTTAGGAGTAGAGTTGAAGGAAGAAACTGGAATGTGTAAGAATTTCACTGTGTAAGAAGAATAAACTCTAACTCAAGAGTGAGCTAACAATGGACAGAGTAGAAAAAAAATGGCACTGAAAGTCCAACAATGGTTACATTCTGCTAACAGTTTATACATTGTGCCATTATTAAAAAAGAAACTGGAAAGGTTTGGCTTATTTTGTAGAATATGCATATAACATTTACTGAAGAAGACCATGGGGAAAAATAAATCAGAATTGGGAAAATAATCTCACAGAAATTAAAGGAGTCATACCCTCGTATTACCTTGGATACCTACTGCTGTGTTATAGTCTTTCAGGCCCTTCTAAAAAAGAAAAGTGGAAAAAAAATAAATACAGAGCTCCTCAGACCCTTATCTCTGTAGGCATTATTGTCTCGCGAGATCTGATGCGATATTTTGGCTGTCGTGGACGGTCATTATAATAATGCAAATGAGGGGCACGTTGATTGGTTGCAGGAAGGAGGGGGGTTGACACCACAGGTAACGCTTTAGCATTTCATTACAAACTGACATCATGGCGCAAGTTGTGAATGAACGCGACCGGCTTCCCGGCCAGTGTATAAGTATGAGGCGCAGTTTAGGATTTAAATCAAACTTCATTCACGCACACATATGTAACACGCTTGTATATATACTAAGTACTAGTCACACATACATGTATATGAACTATCTACGCACATAAAGTTACTCATATGAGACGTAAGAACAGCACACACACAAACTAGACGGGGCCTCATGTAAGCGTTAGGCAATAAATAAACAATAACCGAATTCATGATGATCTCAGTCATTTGTTTTTTGCAAAGTACGTTAGCAGCCATTCCCCATACCTCGAAGCTAATACTCCCGCCAGAGTTGTGCCTGGACGCGTTCATTGAACGATAATTCATGAACTCGTTCGTGTTTTGGACTGAACTGAACGTACCACATTACTGCCTGATGAACGTTACTGTGAACTCGTTCATTCTGGTGTCTGTGAACGCCACGCTCTCTCAGTTTAACTTCGTTCAGTAGGATGCCAGATTTCTATAAAGCCTTCCAGGCGAAAACCCACCTAAAACCCACCGTAAACCGGCCTTAATATGTAGCGGAAAAAACACCCAATCTGGCAACGCCAGGCTCTCTTGTTCAAACTCGTTCATCAAAATGAACAAATCTTTTTTCGAGTCATTTCGTTCATTTAAGGGGCTTTAAATGTTACTATTAACTGGCAAATTCCCCGAACACATCAACCTATGCAATCTTGATCATATTCTGAATTAAGAAATCATTATAATGCAGTCAAAAGTCCGTTTTTGCAGTCCATTTACAGGGAACATAAATAATTACTTCACCTCCAGTCTTTCGTTTATTTGTCTAGTGACAGACGCAATAGCATACAATAGCCGCATTAGCAGTTAGATGCTGTTTGTTACACACAGTAGAGCAATAAAAACACAATCTTACCGTTTCAATTGCAGGCAATTTTGTTGGAATGGCGCTTTCCCGAGCTTTGATGCCAACTTCGCCTGATATTGCCCCAAATTTGTGAAGGATTTCGGCGTACAATGTTTAGCACAAACACGTAACGATAAACCAGTGGAAGGGTTGAAGGAACCGTGTCATTAAAAATGAATTTAATCCACTGGTCTCTGATAGCTAGGTCCGTTCTTGGTAGAGAAAACAAATTTACATGTTGATTGTGGCAGTCAACCACAGAGCAACTCACGTGTGCACTACGTTCCAGCGTCTTTCTCGACTGAATATGAGGGGGAGAGGGGAAGGGCGAGCTTCCTGAAGAAATCAAAATCTCGTATTTGAGTGCGCATGCACGTGGGCTATTTTACAAACCCTGAGGTAAACAAACGCTTCACTTTTAAATATCGGCTTCCCGGCCAGTGTATAATCGTTAGGCAATCATAACATACATTGATTCTCGTGGAAAAGTGAAAATTGTGGGTCATGACTCCTTTAAACAAGCGATTGCTTTTATAGACACTTTAGAAAAAAAAGAAAAGAAAAAAGAGAAAATATTGGAAAAAAATGTTATATTTAAAAGTATTAGAATGGAATTAATAACTAAAAAACATTATATCAAATCATAGATTTATTCTGATAAATTTACAGTAAACTAAAATTGCAGCTGCAGAAGTTCACCATATAAAATATGGTGACAATTGTTCCGGCATTATGGGATGGCATATTGGTGTTACAAGCTGCTGGTGTGTGAATGAAGGCGCACGAGGAAGACGATATATAAAAGGGTACTTTTAATGATCGCGGGATAGTAAGGGCACATCCAACATAACTATACAATAAGAAACAATACATTACATTACAATATTATTAATCACAGACAAGGAGGAACAAAAGACAGGGTATTTAAACACGAGGGAAATAATCAGGGGAATAGAGACAGGTGGGGATTAATCAAATCAACCAAACAGGAAGGACAAAGGTGGAGTCCAGGGCTTGGAGGCTGGAGGCGGAGACAGGGAATCCACACGCCAAGGCGGAACTGGAGACTGGAAGTCCCGTGGCGAACCATCGCGCCCAGATGGCGCTGCCTGAGGGTGAGCTGCGGGACTGACTTGCACCAGCGGAGATGAGGTCGAGGAACTGGCTGGTCTAGGAGGAGATGAGAGAGGGAGGCTGGGAGGAAACACAGGAGGATCAGGACTAGACAGAACCAGCAGAGAAACAGGAGATTCAGGGCTGGACTGAACCAGTGGAAGTGGAGCAGAGGAACAGACTGGTCTAGGAGGCGGCGGGAGAGGGAGGCTAGGAGGAAACCCAGGAGGATCAGGGCTGGACGGAACCATCGGAGAAAAAGGAGTTTCAGGGCTGTACGGAACCAGCGGAGAAATAGGAGATTCAGGGCTGGACGGAACCAGCAGAGAAATGGGAGATTCAGGGCTGGACAGAACCAGCGGAGAAATAGGAGATTCAGGGCTGTGCGAAACCAGCGGAGAAATAGGAGATTCAGGGCTGTGCGAAACCAGCGGAGAAATAGGAGATTCAGGGCTGGGCAGAACCAGCGGTGACACGGGATTCAGGGCTGGGTGGAACCAGCGGAGAAATAGGAGATTCAGGGCTGGACGGAACCAGCGGAGAAATAGGAGATTCAGGGTTGGGCGGAACCAGCGGAAATGGAGCAGAGGAACTGACTGGTCTAGGAGGAGGTGGGAGAGGGAGGCTGGGAGGGAATACAGGAGGATCAGGGCTGGACGGAACCAGCGGAGAAACGGGAGATTCAGGGCTGGGCAGAGTCAGCGGAGAAACAGGAAATTCAGGGCTGGGCGGAACCAGCGGAGAAACAGGAGATTCAGGATTTACCTCCACAAGCCAGTCTATAAGGTCCATTAATGTGGGCAGGGCTTTCCTCTACGCCCTCGATCTCCACCAGTAATCCCACGATGCACGGTGTTGCCGGCTCACACACCTGGTCAGTCGCGCTCTAGAGTCCTTGCTCCCCAACAGTGATTGGCTCGAGCTCTGCAGCTGTGGTGGGCTCTGGCTTTCGCTCCGTACAGTGGAATGTTGGCTGGCTGGTCTCTGGTTCGGGAGTGGGGCTGGAGATATCCTATTCAGCGGTGCAGATGGTTAACGAAGATCCATTTTTCTCCAGCACCCACTCCACGAAAGAGGCGAAATCTTCTCTGGGACCGTTCGCTGGCAGGCGTGCCTTACCCCGCTCACTCAGGCCTCACGTCTGTGATTTCTCAGTAGAATAGCTTAGAAACTGAAAAGTTCTTGCATATATTTAGTAATAACTAAATCCCACTGCTTCACTACTAGTAGACAGATGCTGCCACGTAGAATTAATTCATGCATGCAATCGTTCTCACTAATGTATTCGTATAAATGTAATCTTTACTGTGCTACTTTATCTGTATCTGATTTAGAACGAGCAGAAATCTGTAAGAAATATAATGACCCCAAAATTAGCTGTTATATTAGCAATAGCCATGTGGGCAGTACTGTGTTGTATGGTACACAAGGTGTTTGATTCTCAGCTCAAGGTTCAGCCTTATTTGTTTATTAATGAGGTCATCAGTGACTAGTCACCACATAAAAATCGATTTAAAAAAATCAGAAGTCATTCAACCCCTAATTCACACACACACACACACACACACACACACACACACACACACACACACACACACACACACACACACTGTGTTTTCAGAAGTATTTCAGTGTTCAGAGGCATTCGGTTCACGTCAGTCAAGGCTGCTGATGCCTCTTGTCTTGCGTGAGGAAATAGCAGTCCTGCTGGCAAAGGGCGCGATAGAGCTGGTCCCTCCAGCCGATATGAGGTTGAGGTTTTACATCCCTTACTTCATTGTCCCCAAGAAAAGCTGTGGTTACGACAGATATTGGATCTGCAAGTTTTGAACCGTGCGCTTCACAAGCTGCCGTTCCAGATGTTGATGCAGAAACACATTTTCGAGTGCATCCGTCCCCAAGATTGGTTTGCAGTGATCAATCTGAAGGACACATACTTTCATGTCTCAGTCCTCCTGCGGCACAGGCCGTTCCTGTGGTTCGTGTCTGAGGGTCAGGCCCTTTGGGCTGTCCCTGTCGCCCTGTGTCTATAGCCCATTGGATCTTCGGGTCAACTGGGAAAAGAGCAAACAAGTGCCAACACGGAGACCGTATAAGACCGTTTCAGCACTGCCAGCCTGCCGCAGAACCTGGTCAGATCCCTCAGGCATCTTTGGGCAGAAGTGCCCCTGAAATAGGTATCCAGGCATCACCTCACTCATACGATTTAGTACAGTTTGTCTAAACCCTAGTGGGGTTTAGGTTTAGGGGCGGGGTTAGGTGTAGGTCATTTGAATTGTCATTTGAACTTGAATACAAATTCATATGAATTGCCAACTCGTAAAATATATACGATTTAGCAAAAATTGTGATGTTAAGGCATTTTTTTCTATTGACTAAGTATAAATGTGATATAGATTATTGACATAGACAGATTAAAATATAAAACTGGTGAAGCTGACCATAGGGAGACAGGAATACTTTCATAGTGTTATTTTCAAGGTGGTTGTCTGGCAACAGTCAAACACAAAATCTATGAAAGAAGTCCTTTACAAAAAGTTAAAGAAACCCTGAAAGAATATGCAATCTTAAAATGTATGCAAATATATCAGGTGTCTGACTCTGATTAATCTGCACAATAGCCGTAGTTCAGCTGAGTTTGATCCAGTCTGTCACAACTACTTACATCAGATTCTGATCAGTGGTCTGTTAAACATATTCCACTCCACTTATTAAGATCAAAAGTACCTCAATGTATGAGTTTTTTGAATGCCACTAATATCTTGAAAGGATATAATGGTGAATTGGGCTGCATAGTATGTAATTATTGCGAAGACCTTGAAGGTCTCAGCATTGCAAGAAAACGAAATTAAGGGGAAATGGGCCTTATCAGAAGTTGAATGAATCTGCTACACACAAAACAAAAGTTTATGAAGTTGAAGAGTACTAGAGCTTTGCATAACGTGTCTGGGAGAAACAATAAAAAAATTAATTAAATATATCATTATAATTAAAAATCTAATGAAATGCAAATCAGTTGCTTGGAAAACTTAATAAAAAGTGTAAAAATTATATTTTGTTGGAAAGTTTGATCACATGATTTCAACAGGGGGTGTTAAAAAAATTCGGCAGTCATTTATTATTATTTACAATATTTATTTATGTATTTATTATTGTTATTTATTATTATTATTATTATTATTATTATTTGTGAATAAAGTGTTTAAAATACAACAATAAGTTAACATAGAGTGGAGAAAAGAAGGAAGTTCACCTATATGTTTCATGTTACTTTCTTTATTAAGTATACAGTAGTCAACATTTGAAGTGAATCACAAAAGTTCATCAGAGTTGTCCTAAGCCAAGAACATATTTTTGGTTTTAGGTTTAATGATAACTTTGATGAAAGGTTTTGAACCACTTCAAATACTGACTAGTATATATTAAGTTAACATAAAAATTTACCATAAATACATACAATATTGTTTAAAAGTTTCAGGTTAGAACGATTTTTTTTTTCAAAAGTAATTAATGCTTTCATTTAGCTAACATGCATTAAATTGATTGAAGACTGACAATATTAGTGTTCCAAAAATAAATAAATAAATAAATAAATGCTGTTTTTATTCAGTTCTTTTAACTGTTCTTTTAAATTGTAATAATATTTCACAATATTACTGTTTTACTGTCTCTCTGATCAAATAAATAAAGCCTTGATGAGTATATTTATAGGATGTAATATGGACAAATTCCTTCCATGAACCCTAAAACACAAGCCCCTTTTTGGAAGTAAGCAGAAAAATATAGTCTGTAAATTCTTGGAATGTCAAATGAGAAAAAAAAAAAACAGCAGTCAGTATGAAATGTGCGTAATGGGCAAAAACTCACAGTGAATAAAACAACTATAGGTCTTTTCACACCACAGTGAGGGGTATGCCTCATTTCATAGGCTTTCTAAATGTATGTTTCAGCTGATTAATTGATGGAGAGGTTTCGCCATCATTATGCCACATAGAGGGCTGTCGGACCGCATGGGAGGAAGAATTCATATAAGAATTCAGCTTCTGTTTATTCACTACAAGAGACAGCGTTTCAGAGCTCATTCAGTATTGACTGCAGGGGCTGAAAGGGGGAGGCAGTGATGTATCAGCCTCCAAAAGGATCCATCAAAATTCAATTCACAGAAAGGTACTAGAAAAAAAGAAAAAAAAAAAAATAATAAAACAAGTCACACTACAAGTTGGTGGCCAGGAAATGGTTGGGGGAAAAAGAAAAGAAATATTTCCAGAGGTGTGACAAGAAAACGTCTTTATTATTTATTTATTTTTATCTACAACATCATCAGATGAAGCTGGGAATGCTAACCGATAGCTTTCTCTTGGTATTATGGACCTCCTTTAAGAGAGTCTAGTCGTGACACAATGGGGTAGCTGCTAGGGTTCTAGAGGCTAAAGCAAAGAAAAATGTCAAGCCTCTTGGGAGGGTAACTTGTAGCTTTCCCTAAGGATACACTGTATGTGACATCTGTCATGTCACCTGAGTGTTCCAGCTCATAGCCGAATGGGAAAATGATCCATTGCTTTCGCATCATGGTCAATCAACAGGAATAAATCATACAGTGTTTGAATGAGACTTGCATCCTGAGCACCTTCCACAAGACTGGGGTTCTGTCTCCTCTTCAATGAACCAAGCCATTGTAGACACAAATTTCTTTTCCCCTTTAAACACTGACAGTGTACAATAGCATTTTGTGATCTTAAAATTATATAGTGTTCCCTTTTCCACCGATAGGATAGTGGAAACTAGGGGTGTAACGATTGATTTATATGGATCGATACATCGATACAATGTCTGACAATACAATGCATCGATGCCACACATAAAATATCGATATCTGTAGTATAAATAGGTACCTTATTTGGTGGACTACTAAACAAAAGCAGATCATTATTTGGGAAATTGCATGTTGACATTAGCGTTGCGTGGTCAATGTTGACTATTTACGGAAGGAGACTTAAGGCTAAAGTATATTATCAACCAAAGATTATGCAAATACTCTCCATATAAATCCATAAATCACATTATTTTCTGGAAAGCAAGAGCATTAAGTCAGAACTGTAAATTCCAGCTGAGCAACATTGAAGATTAATAGTGTATGTACAACACTGAACCCTAGGCTATGAAGTTAAAAAGAACATGATGAGCCGTACTTATAAAATAAAGAAGACACAGAGAGGTAAAGTATGGTGAAGTGTGGCATAAAGGTTTGAAGATTACATCTGTCTGCTCACATGAAATCATGCAGTAATTGAAGTCATTTTAAAAAATAAACCAGGACAGGTGCAGTTAAATAGAGTGTTTAGTTGTCTTCAGGTAAGTGGGTGTGAGATCAGGTGGAATTAGCTCAGGGTTTAACATGCAAACAAATTTACATTTGTTATATAAAGGCATGGTTTCATTAAAAATTCAGCATACAACACAAAAGTCATAGCTGGGATTGTGTTGCTTTCTGTTAGTCAATCAGCTATGAAATGGAATACATAATCTCTTATGGATCAATTTCAAAGACGTCTGGATAAAAAGGATTTCAGCAGCATTTGCTTTCACACATATTTGATTGGCATAAAGTTGAAAAGTTATGCACAAAGGTCTTTGCAGGCATCATCAGACAAGTCAACAAAGGAAAATTCACTGAATCGGTTTTATTCTTTGGTTGTCTTTAAAGCTGAAGTATGCTTCGGTTAGTAAGTTTATTTGGTACTAAATGCATCTTTCCATATTTGAAACAACCACAATAATTATTTCAGTCTGCCAATCTTTGTCAAGAATAAATTCATACTTGAGAAAGAGATTGAAAGGGTGCGAGATAATTGGTGTGGAGGTGTTTAGACTAAACTGACTGAACTAGACTTCAGTCTTGAACATACATAAGCCAAGTAAAAATAAGCACATCAATTCCTAATAGGAATAGTTCAATAGACTAATTATTACTCTAATTACTGACTGGTTGTACATATGACAACATGCAATTGTTGACAAATATTAAACTCTTGTTAAAAAAGAACACACTGTATTCTATAAAAAAAAAAAAATAATACATTTTAAGAATACATTGGGGTAGGGGTGGACTATATGGCAAAATATCATATCACAATTTTTTTTTTTTCAGAAATATCACAATTCACGATTTTATCACAATTCTTTGTGATGTTGGTTTCACAATATTGCAAGTTATCTGAGCATCACAGCCAAACTTATTTCCCTATTATAGAGACAAAGCCTTTCAAGGTAACAAAAAAAAAAAAAAAAATGGCGGATATTTTCGGCTAAAGTGTGCGAAGATAAAAATCTTTGTAGTTATTTTATCTTTGTTATTAAAACATAAGAACAAAGATACACATTACAAATACACATAATATACAATTAAAACAAACAGTGTTTTATTTTTAGGTGTATTTAGCAGGAGCATTCAAGAAATAGAATGAACAAATATAAGACTAAAACACTTATAGATTGATTCCTATTAAAACAACTGTATTAAAAGTTTTTCAGTCAAGAGTAGTGAGTGGGAGTCTGTGAGATTTTTCTCTTTGTGTTTTGTTGTTTTATTAACATTAAAGCAATATTTATTTATAAACATTTATTTATTAGAGGATCAACCCCATGAGATGAAACATCTCGTTTTCATGGGGGTCCTCAGGATCATGTCCAAACAACATAGAACAGCAGAACAACAGAGTAGATACAATCAAATAAAACAAAAAATCAAAATAATCAAAATTAAATAGTAATACAAAAAAAATTTCACCCAAAAAGGAAAATTCTGTCAGCTGTCTGCCAATTCTGTCATAGAGTTTTATTTTTATACCATATCATTTACTCACTCAAAAGTAGTTTTAAACCTGAATGAGATTCTTCTGCTGAAAACAAATGTTATTTTGAAGAACATTGAAAACCAAACAGCTGCTGGTCCCCAGTGACTTCCATAGCATTTTTTTTCCTACTATCAAAGTTAATTTGAACCAGCTACTGTGTGGATACCCACATTCTTCAAAGTATCTTCTTTTGTGTTCGGCCCAGGAAAGAAATTAATAGCTACAGGGTTGGGACAACATGTGCATAAATAATGACAGAAATAACATTTTAGAGTGAACTATCCCTTTAATGACAGTGGGCAGCATGTTCAGTACTGTTTCTTTAAGAGCTGCAAGCATTTGACATTTTAGACATAAATAACTGAGTCTATATGTAAACCTTGTGTGTTTGACAGTATTAGCTCAAAAAGATAACTTAGTCAAGTAATCAGGTGATGTTTAACAGACTTTTTAGTGCACGTGCTTCAGGTACATGCTCTGAGAAAGTGCACTTCAGAACAACGCATTACTGAAATGTTAACCGGCAAGGCTTTAAAGGGTCATGAAACGTACTCGGTTACTAACGTAACCTCGGTTCTCTCTAGAAGAGGGAACGAGTACTGCGTCTTAGCTAAGACGCTACGGGAAAAGTCTCTTCACGAAATACTGAAGCAAAAAATTATCCTTAATTTTGAATTTTTGTAAAGCGCATTTGCAGCAGTACACAGCCATAGGCGAGACGGCTCGCTCGCTCATTGGCTGCTCTGCGGCAAGTGCACAGCCTATCGAGCGCAGGCTGATGCAATATCAGACCAACACCCGCCGAAACGGGTGTGGCCCAACCCTATAAAAGGAGCTTGAAAAGGCTGACTCACCTTCTTAGCTCACCGTCTTAGCTAAGACGCTACGGGAACCCCATGTAAAACGCCGTGCGCGCAGGGATCACACACCAATAAACCTGAAGCAACGCCCAGGATTTACAGTGCACAGTCACCCGAGGGACTCACAGAGAGTCCAGGACAGAAGAGGGGGGGAGCCCTCCGTCCCATATCTAGCAGCACCCGTAGATGCGGCAATATAACATCACACAGTCGATTCGGCTATACCGACAGCAGCCTTGCTTGCAAGGCGGGAACCTCCAGGTTATAGAACCTGATAAAGGCAGACGGCGAGGCCCAACCTGCCGCCATACATATATCCTGCAAGGAGATCCCAGTAGACCACGCCCACGACGAGGCGACGCCCCTTGTGGAGTGTGCTCTGACGCCCAGTAGGCACTGAAGGCCCCTGGAAGCGTAAGCTAACGCTATGGCGTCAACTATCCATCTGGATAGGGTCTGTCTCGAAACAGCCATTCCCTTGGAACATCCACTGAACGAGACAAACAGCTGCTCAGTCTGTCGAAAAACAGCGGAGCGAGACACATAAGCTCTTAAAACCCTAACAGGGCAAAGAAGACTCGAGTCTCCATCCTCTCCTGACACCGACAGGACAGACAGGGCAATTACCTGAGCCCGAAATGGCGTGTTGAGGGACTTCGGCACATAACCATGCCTAGGTTTGAGTATGACCCTTGAGTCATTAGGCCCAAACTCCAAGCACGACAGGCTCACAGAGAGCGCGTGCAGGTCACCCACAAGCTTCACTGAAGCGAGAGCCAACAAGAATACTGTCTTGAACGACAGATGCCGGAGGCTAATCGATTGTATAGGCTCAAAAGGGGGACCCTTCATGGCCTCCAAAAACCTCCGCGAGGTCCCATATAGGGACTGACGGAGGTCTGGGAGGATTCAGCCTCCTAGCTCCTCTAAGGAAGCGGATGACCAAATCGTTCCTTCCGGATGACCAAATCGTTCCTTCCTATTGACTGACCGAGCGCTGTTTCAGAAAACACTGTGATGGTCGCCACATAAACTTTGAGCGTGGATGGGGCTCTGCCCTTATCCAACAGCTCCTGTAGGAAGGAAAGAACCTCCGTCACCTCACAACTAAGGGGTGAACATCCCCGAGCCGTGCACCAGCTGGAGAACACCGACCACTTCCAGGCATACAGCCGTCGTGTCGACGGAGCTCTAGCCTGAGTGATGGTATTTAGCACTCCCACTGAGAGATCAGCGGGTAACCGTTGAACGCTCACACATGGAGGGACCACAACTCCGGTTGAGGGAGCCAAATCAAGCCCCTGGCCTGCGAGAGGAGGTCCCTCCTCAACGGCACTGGCCACGGGGCGATGTCTGCTAACTGCATCAAATCTGGGAACCATGGTTGGTTCTTCCAAAAAGGTGCTACAAGCAGTATTGAACATCTCGTTTCTCTCACCCGTTCTATCACCTGTGGAAGGAGGGAGACGGGAGGGAAAGCATAAAGTGGGCAGCACGGCCATCTCAGTGACAGCGCGCTTTCGTCCTTGGAAAAAAACGCGTGGCAGTGAGCGTTTTCGTGGGACGCGAAGAGGTCCACCTCCGCCCTGCCAAATCTCTCCCACAACAGCCGGACTGTTTGCGGGTGTAGAGACCATTTGCCCGTGGGAATGTTGCTTCTGGACCCAGATTCTGTAGCCCAGGCACATGAACTGCCCTCAGCGAGCGCAAGTTGCGCTGATCCCAAACCAGGAGGCTTTCTGCCAACCTGCACAGGTTTCGGGACCCGAGACCGCCCTGGCGATTTCTGTAGGACACCATAGACATGTCGTCCGAACGGACTAAGACCTGGTGTCCCTTGATTCGGGGACAAAAGCGCGTCAGCGCGTTCTCCACTGCCAGCATTTCCAGACAGTTTATATGTTGGAGCCTTTCCCATTCTGACCACAGGCCAAAGGACGGTCTGCCCTCGAGCAGCACTCCCCATCCCGAAGTGGAGGCGTCCGTCGTCACCATCTTCACTTTCGAGGAAGTCCCCAGGCTTACACCTGATTGGTACCAGTCGTTTGCTGTCCAGGGTTTCACCTTGAGACGCAGTCAACCAGATACCCACGCTCCGCGCGGTACCCGCGCTTTCAGCCAGAACTGCAGGGGGCGCATGCGGAGCAGGCCATGAGACCCAGCATCCTCTGACATTCTCTGAGCGAAACGGTCGCGCCGCAGCGGAGAGAACTCGCCGCGTGCTGAATGCCCAACGCGCGCTGTGGTGACAGCCGCGCCGTCATGGAACGTGAGTCCAGAGCTAAACCCAAAACAGTATCGTCTGACTGGGGTTCAGCGACTCTTCGTCCAGTTGACACTGAGACCGAGTTTCTCGAGGTAATCGAGTAAAACGGCCCTGTGCTCCACGAGCTCCGCTCGTGATTGAGCCAGAATCAGCCAGTCGTCCAAATAGTTCAGCACTTGCATGCCTCTGAGTCTGAGAGGAGCGAGCGCTGCGTCCATGCACCTCGTAAACGTACAAGGAGCTACGGACAAGCCGAACAGCAGGACTGCAAACTGGTATGCCTGGCCCTCGAAGGCGAATCTCAAATATCGCCTGTGACTTGACGCCATCTGTATTTGAAAATACGCGTCCTTCAGATCTATTGACATGAACCAGTCCCCTCTGCGAATATGCGCGAGGAGCTTCCTGGTCGTAAGCATTCTGAAACTGCGTTTCACCAATGCCTTGTTCAGCTGTCTTAGATCCAGTATGGGCCTGAGACCCCCGTCTCTCTTGGGCACTAGAAAGCATCTGCTGTACAGCCCCCCCTCGCTTTGAGCTTGAGACACAGGCTCTACAGCCCCTCTGCTCAACAGTTTTGATATTTCGGCCCAAAGTATGCGTGCTACTTCTGTTTTGACCGTGGTTTCGACGCGCGCTAAAAAGCGCGGAGGGCGTCGAAAAAACTGTAGCGAGTAGCCTCTCCTTATAATGCCTAGCACCCAATCCGAAACCCCTGGAAGCGCTGAACATGCATCTGCATGAATGGCTAAGGGCTGGATGCGAAGCGCTTCGGTGTGCTTTAACATGGGCGTTACGCCTGTGGCATTTGAGGCGGGGAGCGCGCTGATCACAGCGGGCAGATCGCTCCTCCTCGACCCCGTCCCGGCGCTTAACCGATTGAGGGAGGGCTGAGCGGGTCCCATGGGACTCGTGATGTCTGCGAGTAACTGTGGGCTGCAAGTGTGCACATTTACTGCTTTCGACTCGCTGTCTGCCTGGGCAGAGCGTACGTGCCCGGGTTTCGTTTTTACAGAAAACCACGTGTCGTGTGTGACATAGTGTTTGTGGGCACTGAGGAGTGGGCACGTTTACTATGTGGAGCGCGTGACCGATCTGAGTCGATCTTATAGGCGCGAGCCCTGTGTGCAGGGCTGTGCTTACATGTGGAGATGGGCACTGAGGAGTGGGCATCGTCACTACATTTATAGCACCATCGGCCATGGCCGGACGAACGTGCACGGGTTTCGTTTTTACAGAAACCACATGACGCGTGTGACATAGTGATTGTGGGCACTGAGGAGTGGGCATGTTTACTATGCAGTGCGCGCGATCGACTTGAGTCGCTTTTACGACTTGAGTCGCTTTTATGGGCGCGAGCCCTGTGTGAAGGGCTGTGCTTATATGTGGAGATGGGCACTGAGCAGTGGGCATCGTCACTACATTTATAGCACCATCGGCCGTGGCCGGGACACCAGAAATTACACCTCTTTTGGGAAATAACTGGGTAGCCGTGATAACGGTTTTTGTGTGCAGGCAAGCGGGCAACCGTACAGGCATGCGCATTGCAAAAGGTGCTGAAACAGTCACAATCCCTGGAACTGAAACAGCGGCGCGCTTAGGTGAGAGTTCGGCCGCGGCAACTCGTACACCGGTGCCTTCCTAGGATGGCTTCGGGGCTCCCGGCCTCACCGTAATCCTCTGCCGCGGTCCTCTGACGAGCCGCAGGAAGGCATCTTAAAAAAGACGCAAGCTCTTTTACGAGTGCGTGTCGCAGAGCGAACACACACACACGCATAAAGAACAGCTGGATATAACAGAATTGAAAGAATATGTGCGCCGGACAGCGCAGCAGGAACGGCAGTAGAAGGCGGCGAAGGCCAGCAGCTTCAGAATGGCTCGTCCCGCTGAGATGCTTCTCAGACGGCGCTTGCTTCCTCCGTGATCCAGCGATGCATGAGCTTCGCTGAAGAGATGAAAAATCAGGTGAGTCAGCCTTTTCGAGCTCCTTTTATAGGGTTAGGCCACACACGTTTCGGCGGTAAGCCTGCGCTCGATAGGCTGTGCACTTGCCGCAGAGCAGACAATGAGCGAGCGAGCCGTCTCGCCTATGGCTGTGTACTGCTGCAAATGTGCTTTACAAAAATTCAAAATTAAGGATAATTTTTTGCTTCAGTATTTCGTGAAAATACTTAGCTAAGACGCAGTACGAGAGAACTCTCGTTAGAGAACCCAGACTACTTTTTCTGAGATTTTAGAAGAGGCGTTTGTGATGCACATCATACAGTAGAAGACAAATGTTAGCATCCGATAATTTTAACTGTTGGAGAAAACTGGTTCATTTTAAGCTTTTTTGCTCTATTTTCATCTTCCGGGTTTAAAATCTACATTGTGTTGACGTCACAATTTGTGAAGTGGAAATGGACTATAGTACATCGATGACATGTCGGTGTCTATAAAATGATTAATGAGAGTGTGTGTTTTTATCCTATGAGAAGACACATTGCATAATTATACACTGTGACAGACATTTCAGACTGTGAGATGACATCACGTACATTAACTGAGAGAAACGTTCATGAATTAAAGAAGTGTGTTATACAACCCGAATTCCGGAAAAGTTGGGACGTTTTTTAAATTTTAATAAAATGAAAACTAAAGGAATTTCAAATCACATGAGCCAATATTTTATTCACAATAGAACATAGATAACGTAGCAAATGTTTAAACTGAGAAATTTTACACTTTTATCCACTTAATTAGCTCATTTAAAATTTAATGCCTGCTACAGGTCTCAAAAAAGTTGGCACGGGGGCAACAAATGGCTAAGAAAGCAAGCAGTTTTGAAAAGATTCAGCTGGGAGAACATCTAGTGATTAATTAAGTTAATTGATATCAGGTCTGTAACATGATTAGCTATAAAAGCTTTGTCTTAGAGAAGCAGAGTCTCTCAGAAGTAAAGATGGGCAGAAGCTCTCCAATCTGTGAAAGACTGCGTAAAAAAATTGTGGAAAACTTTAAAAACAATGTTCCTCAACGTCAAATTGCAAAGGCTTTGCAAATCTCATCATCTACAGTGCATAACATCATCAAAAGATTCAGAGAAACTGGAGAAATCTCTGTGCGTAAGGGACAAGGCCGGAGACCTTTATTGGATGCCCGTGGTCTTCGGGCTCTCAGACAACACTGCATCACTCATCGGCATGATTGTGTCAATGACATTACTAAATGGGCCCAGGAATACTTTCAGAAACCACTGTCGGTAAACACAATCCGCCGTGCCATCAGCAGATGCCAACTAAAGCTCTATCATGCAAAAAGGAAGCCATATGTGAACATGGTCCAGAAGCGCCGTCGTGTCCTGTGGGCCAAGGCTCATTTAAAATGGACTATTTCAAAGTGGAATAGTGTTTTATGGTCAGACGAGTCCAAATTTGACATTCTTGTTGGAAATCACGGACGCCGTGTCCTCCGGGCTAAAGAGGAGGGAGACCTTCCAGCATGTTATCAGCGTTCAGTTCAAAAGCCAGCATCTCTGATGGTATGGGGGTGCATAAGTGCATACGGTATGGGCAGCTTGCATGTTTTGGAAGGCTCTGTGAATGCTGAAAGGTATATAAAGGTTTTAGAGCAACATATGCTTCCCTCCAAACAACGTCTATTTCAGGGAAGGCCTTGTTTATTTCAGCAGGACAATGCAAAACCACATACTGCAGCTATAACAACAGCATGGCTTCGTCGTAGAAGAGTCCGGGTGCTAACCTGGCCTGCCTGCAGTCCAGATCTTTCACCTATAGAGAACATTTGGCGCATCATTAAACGAAAAATACGTCAAAGACGACCATGAACTCTTCAGCAGCTGGAAATCTATATAAGGCAAGAATGGGACCAAATTCCAACAGCAAAACTCCAGCAACTCATAGCCTCAATGCCCAGACGTCTTCAAACTGTTTTGAAAAGAAAAGGAGATGCTACACCATGGTAAACATGCCCCGTCCCAACTATTTTGAGACCTGTAGCAGAAATCAAAATTGAAATGAGCTCATTTTGTGCATAAAATTGTAAACTTTCTCAGTTTAAACATTTGCTATGTTATCTATAGTTCTATTGTGAATAAAATATTGGCTCATGTGATTTGAAAGTCTTTTAGTTTTCATTTTATTAAAATTTAAAAAACGTCCCAACTTTTCCGGAATTCGGGTTGTATGTTTTGCTTTGTAATAAGAAGTAAGCACTTGTTGTGCATAACCGTTTTTATAGCTCTTTGACACAGCCTGTCAAAAGGAAAATATAAATGCCACAGAATAAGCCTTAAAAGTTCCTGGAGGTTTGCAATGCAGAGTGCAAATGGTTGTGCATTTATTTGTGTTTTTAACTCAATGGGAGCGAAATGAAACTGTCTGAACGCAACTGTGTGTGCTGTCTGTATGCGCACCACACACAGTTTTTTTAGCATTTTTTAAAAGTGTGGTGAAAATTAACCATTGCTGAAATGGGGGGTTTCATGGCCCTTGTTTATTGTTTATTGTCCAAATAGTGTGTGTACATTTTTGACTGAAAACTTATTGTGAGACACTCAAAGACGACATGAGACGAAACAAAATAGCAAAAGACATCCCTCTGAATGTGTTTGTAATGGAGTCCATGAAATGAATGAAATTTAAAGCCGGGGTTCTCAACGAGGGGGTCGTGGCACACTAGGGGGCCTCAGTGATCCTCCAAGGTGGCCGCGAGATGGACTAAAATGTATTTAAATTATTATTAATTAATTATCCTATAATTGTTTAATGTCATTATGAATGTGTTAAATTAAAATACAGCAAGCCTCATCACACTATTAAATACAGACTGAATGGCAGCTCAAACTTCCAACCGCTGCATGCAAACTCAATCTCTTGGCTGCATGGAGGCAAACCATATAGCTAATGTAAAGGGTAAAGACAATTACAGTAATAATAATGAACTTGCGCATGCGTAATATATGACACTCTTGTATATCAGAGTCATACATTAGGAAGGCATTATTGATTCACAAACTATGCATGCTCTCAGGGCTCTGATCCTAACCGTATTTTTGTATGAAATTTCAATATATTTACATAGTTGTCCAAATGAATGTCCTGGGTGTTACACAGAGGAAGATCTTGTGAGGCTCAGTGGTGTTTATGCATATACAGTATGAGCATCAGATGCACTTTAACTAAGGAACTGTTCACTGATCCCGTCTTTGTTGAACCGCCTTCAGATCGATGGGCTTCAACAGATTTAGAATGTATATTGCTGTATTTTTCATTTGAATGAGATTTTTTTTTAAATGGATTCAAACAGTAAATATTCAGTCAGTCCAGTTCAAAGGGACAGGTTTAGTGAGTGGCTTTTGGGCCTGTTGTCCTGTTTGGTATGGCAGGTTCACTTATTTAAGAAAAAGTAGTCTGACGTTGTAAAGAATGTCTGAAGTAAAGAATTCAGGAACTTTAAATCTGTATATGTATATAGATTATTTCTGGTAAAAATATCAATGCAAAAACTGTAAATACACTACTGTTCAAAAGTTTTGGGTCTGTAGGATTTTTTTTTTATGTTTTCAAAAGCTCACAAAGGCTGTATTTATTTGATTAAAAATAAAATAAAAATAGTAACATTGAGAAATATGATTGCAATTTAGAATAACTATTTTAATATATATATATATATATTATGTAATTTATTCCTGTGATGGCAAAGCAGAATTTTCAGCAGCCATTATTCCAGTCTTCAGTGTCACGTGATCCTTCAAGAAATTTTCTTATTTATTCTGCTATTTAATATTTTTGTGATTTTTTTTTTTAAGGATTCTTTGATGAGTAGAAAATTTAAAAGACCAATTTTTACAAAAAAAACAGAGATCTTATTTAACATTATAAATGTCTTTATTGTCACTTTTGATCAAATTAATACATCCTTGCTGAATGAACGTATCCATTTCTTCAAATAAATAATCTTACTGAGCCAAAACATCTGAATTTGTCAAACAAGCTACATTTAAAGACAGATCATCTCCAAGAGGATTTTATCAGTGAAAAACAGACCAAAAGGTGTCAGCCTACTAATTACAGAACCACTGAAAAAAAATGTAATTAATATATAAATGTGTAGTTCTTCTTTATAAATAAATAACTTGATTAACAAGTGAGTTGCTTGATGACTAGTTGAATAACTGAAAAGCAAGATTCATTACCCATATCTATTTACAAGCCACTCAAGTCATTTGTCAGAGACCTACATATTAAATCTAACATCAGACAAGTATTAAGTCATTGTCTGATATGGGCAGAGATGTGCTCGACCAGCACAAACACATTTCAAAACACAACTGAAGCAAAGACAAATTACCATTCTATGCCAGTCCTGGCATAATGGGTTTTCATAAAGAAATTTTCTCTTCTTTTGTACAATCTGAAGTAAATGATTATTCCCTAACTAAGACTGACCTAGATAAACAACCATGTCAGGAATGTCTTCTCCTTTCCCTGATGAAAACAACAACATGGCAGTAGAAATGAATTACATGGACACAAAGCAAACATTTTATTCTGAGCAATACTGCAAATCTGACATATCATAAATCCCAAACTGGCTCCACTGCCAACATCACATTTAAGAATTGGAGGTAAATGGAAATGACTGTTGTCTCATTTATCTTACATCAGGGATAAAGTAAAGTCACTATATTAGATGAATTGCAGGGTCAAAGAGCACCTTCACTGATTATGTGAACACATCTTAGCGTTAAAGGCTAAGGACATCACATCTCACCACAATACATAGTGGGTCTGTCATTTTTCTGATAAATGGCATATGACTTTTACTTTGAGTGCTAGTATATACTCCTCCTATCTCTTCTTATTCTAATATACTTAATCCAAACTGCCATTTAACCTGAAATTATTTGGAGGAAAAATAGTGACAGTGTGATTGAAAAATGTTTCAAAATAAATTCAATCCACAAACCAAAACCGAATGCTAAAAATGCTGTACATGGCATATAAAAGCACAACAACTAACCATTATTCATTAGCAACACAAAAGGTCTTAATTAATATTCAAGCATATAAGCCTGTCAAAGAAAAATAATTAAATCCAGAGCACGAAATGTGATGATAATTATTCAGGAGTAAAAAAAAAAAGAAAAGATCCAGTCCAAAAAACTGAACTGCATATAAATCAGTCCGAAGCCGGATGTTTTGAAAGTCTACTTTTGATTGCTGCTTTAATACTGAAACCATGATTGGTAGACTGGTTATCCTTGAGTGGTGAATTTCTTCAAGAGGGGACATGCAATCAGATTTCAAACTGAATGTAAAAACATATGCCCCTCAATCAAGCTAATTTAGCAGGGCTGTTTGTTTGCCTTTGCTTGGCATTACTTGTGTCAGTCTTGCAGGCAACAGTTAACCAATGCTGAATGGCTAGTGTTATACTTCTATAGCAACAGGAATGATCTGTAATTCCCACTTCAGTCTTCTTAATGTTCGAATACTATCGATCTAGCCTGCATTAAACAGTTATGTACAGCGACCAGTAAATGATCTAGAGACAAACTGAAATCCAAGGGCACCTCACTTCACAAAGCGGGAAGGAAAAAAAAATCACTCTCTTTTTCAACTGAGTACCAAAAGTACTCAAAAGTGTCTGCAAAGCAATGTAAGGATTGTTAATAGTGGTAACTGTGATGTCATGACAGTTGTAACACTTTCCACACAAATTTCGAATATCACCGAGAAACAGATAAACATAGCGACACGTAATTCTGTCATGTGACACTACATTTACATATTTGCATTAAAGCCCTTTTTAACAGCTCCCCAAGTGAAGGATACTTATTGAAAGACAAAAACAGCTAGAAGAACACTCATCAAAATGCTAAAAATAAATGTAAAGTGGCAAATCAGAGGTTGTTGGGAATGTATCGAGTGGATCCAACACAATCTCTTAAGGAAACGTCCCTCAAGAGACTTTTATCCTGCACCACCAAAATGTCACTCTTAAATCATACGACTTTTCAAAGGACTTTTTTCAAAGATGTCATTCTACCATCATATTCATCTTGTTCAAGAGGATTAAATTACCCAAGGCTAAACTTTTAGGGTAAAAATGAAAAACGTGTCATCATGTGGTCCGAATCCTGTAATATTTTGTCTTCTGTGGGACACAAAGGAAGTCTGAGCTGGTCTTTTCCATACACATTTGTCAGACACAAGCACATTGCTTTATACGGTCTTCTGAAGCCATAGTGTTTTGTGAGGAACAGACTGAGATTCATGCCATTCCCTGCAAACCTCAGCATAAGCTTGTAGATTCTAATGATGCAACTAACAATTACTTTGATAACCGATTACTCTGTCAAGTATGTCTTCAAATAGTGAGATATATAAAGACACATTTCATTTTTTTCTTCTATGTGAACTATGCAATACACAACCTCATCTCATGATGAAAATGTAGCTGTGGGAACTTTTTCGCAAGATACGAAATACATATAGCCGCTTACATTACGTTACATATTCATACTGAGTGGTGCTTAAAAAGTGTTCGTCCCCCCCCCCCTCGGAAAAGATGAACATACATATGGTACATATGTGACGTTGGTTTCGTACGTGTCACTGCAGTTCTGACTTTAAATTTCTGTTGAGTGGCGCTATACCAGTAACTGTAATTTAAAGTAAAGTACCATCTGCACAACACGTAAACCTAACCGATAGTATGAATAACAGCTAATATGATATAAAAAAGCATGCCGTTTTAGCTTGTTTCAAGTCTCTCATCTTTCAGCTCTTTCATTGAGAGTTATGTTTTTCATGGGATTCACACCCAAGAATTCCGCATCCTAAGTTCAATTACGTGCTAGCGAGCAAACTCGTTACGTATGGAAAGCAAATCATATGGAGCTTTAATAATAACTTGTGTATAAAATCCATTACAAGTGCTTAAGGTTTTCCCACCTCTAGTATTAATTTCTGTCGGAAACTGCAATGATATGTACATTACCAATATACTTAGCATTTTGCGGAAAAAAAAAAAGGTCCCACAGCTATGTTTTCATCATGAGATCAGGAAGGCTATTTATTATGTATATAAAAATGTATATGAATAACACATTCTAAAACTTGTACTCAATAATAATGATAATAAAAATAATAAATTGACTTTATTATTTTGATTTTGATTAACTGTTATTCATATGCAGCCATTAAATAAAAAAATAAATCAACAACACATTTATTTAATGTAATTTATTACAACCCGAATTCCGGAAAAGTTGGGACGTTTTTTAAATTTTAATAAAATGAAAACTAAAGGAATTTCAAATCACATGAGCCAATATTTTATTCACAATAGAACATAGATAATGTAGCAAATGTTTAAACTGAGAAATTTTACACTTTTATCCACTTAATTAGCTCATTTAAAATTTAATGCCTGCTACAGGTCTCAAAAAAGTTGGCACGGGGGCAACAAATGGCTAAAAAAGCAAGCAGTTTTGAAAAGATTCAGCTGGGAGAACATCTAGTGATTAATTAAGTTAATTGATATCAGGTCTGTAACATGATTAGCTATAAAAGCTTTGTCTTAGAGAAGCAGAAGTAAAGATGGGCAGAGGCTCTCCAATCTGTGAAAGACTGCGTAAAAAAATTGTGGAAAACTTAAAAAAAAATGTTCCTCAACGTCAAATTGCAAAGGCTTTGCAAATCTCATCATCTACAGTGCATAACATCATCAAAAGATTCAGAGAAACTGGAGAAATCTCTGTGCGCAAGGGACAAGGCCGGAGACCTTTATTGGATGCCCGTGGTCTTCGGGCTCTCAGACGACACTGCATCACTCATCGGCATGATTGTGTCAATGACATTACTAAATGGGCCCAGGAATACTTTCAGAAACCACTGTCGGTAAACACAATCCGCCGTGCCATCAGCAAATGCCAACTAAAGCTCTATCATGCAAAAAGGAAGCCATATGTGAACATGGTCCAGAAGCGCCGTCGTGTCCTGTGGGCCAAGGCTCATTTAAAATGGACTAATTCAAAGTGGAATAGTGTTTTATGGTCAGACGAGTCCAAATTTGACATTCTTGTTGGAAATCACGGACGCCGTGTCCTCCGGGCTAAAGAGGAGGGAGACCTTCCAGCATGTTATCAGCGTTCAGTTCAAAAGCCAGCATCTCTGATGGTATGGGGGTGCATAAGTGCATACGGTATGGGCAGCTTGCATGTTTTGGAAGGCTCTGTGAATGCTGAAAGGTATATAAAGGTTTTAGAGCAACATATGCGTCCCTCCAAACAACGTCTATTTCAGGGAAGGCCTTGTTTATTTCAGCAGGACAATGCAAAACCACATACTGCATCTATAACAACAGCATGGCTTCGTCGTAGAAGAGTCCGGGTGCTAACCTGGCCTGCCTGCAGTCCAGATCTTTCACCTATAGAGAACATTTGGCGCATCATTAAACGAAAAATACGTCAAAGACGACCACAAACTCTTCAGCAGCTGGAAATCTATATAAGGCAAGAATGGGACCAAATTCCAAAAGCAAAACTCCAGCAACTCATAGCCTCAATGCCCAGACGTCTTCAAACGGTTTTGAAAAGAAAAGGAGATGCTACACCATGGTAAACATGCCCCGTCCCAACTATTTTGAGACCTGTAGCAGAAATCAAAATTGAAATGAGCTCATTTTGTGCATAAAATTGTAAACTTTCTCAGTTTAAACATTTGCTATGTTATCTATGTTCTATTGTGAATAAAATATTGGCTCATGTGATTTGAAAGTCTTTTAGTTTTCATTTTATTAAAATTTAAAAAACGTCCCAACTTTTACGGAATTCGGGTTGTATAAAAAATAACGGTTGCACTTTATTTTACAGTACGTGTACTTACATGTACTTATAGTGTACTTACAGTGTATTTATCTAAGAACGTTCTGGTAATACAAGGTAACTACATGGGGTAAGGTTAGGTTTAGGGGTAGGTTCAGGGTTAGTACCTAGTTATTAAATAGTTATTGTAATTACTATAATACGTACATAGTATGTACATGGGGAACAGGACTGTAAAATAAAGTGTTACCAATAAAATATAACATTTAAAAGAATGTCCATTCCACTGTACCTGATTTTCTTTCATCAAAGAACCTGAAGGGAGACCTTAGGACTCGATTTTAAAGTTTAAAGCTATTTTAGGCTAGTCTGAAGTCTACTCCCTAAAACTAGAGTCTAACTTGGACAGATCAAATGATTCATCTTGTGATGTGAGTTGAGAATGTCTAGGAGCAACATTTTGGTTGTGCAGGATAAAAGACAATGATGTTTCTCCTTTGAGACCACACTGTGTGGATCGCTGGTGGGTCCAGTAATAATTCCACTCCCCTCTGCTGTGGGTACTGAGCACAGTGGTACATCAGCCTGAAATCAGTCTGTAAAACTGTCTTTCTCTGGATCTAAGTGCTTCTTTGATTGCTTACTGTTGATTAAACCACCCAGGAAGAAATCAAGGCATCCTCTTGACTCATTGATCTTCAGCTGTCCTTGGTGAGCTCAGTGTTTAAAAGAGGTATGCTAACATCCTGCTTCAATAACCACCATGTCTTATGAATATGTCAAGAACCAATCTGGAATTTTAATTTTCTTTTATAATTCATGTTATAACATTTCTTGCATTAAAGACACACCACTTGATGTCAGTATAAAGTATAAGAACACTAGAATTAAGATATTTTTCACATACACAACAATTCAAAATGTTTCTTCAAGAGCAAATTAGCATATTAGAATGATTTCCAAAGAATCATGTGACACTGAAGACTAGAGTAACAATTCTGAAAATCCAGCTTTGTCATCACATTACATTACGTTATTTAAAACTGTAATAATATTTCTCAATATAATTTTTTTTTATAAATTAAAAACAGCTTGGGTAAGCTAAGAGAGTTAATAAACAATGAACACATAATGTGTTCAAAGAATAATGAATAAAATCCAACAGTAATTATTACAGCTTATGAATTGTGCTACTCACCCAGATGTTGCCATCTTGATGGTATGGTTTCCAGTTCCTGCCTGTGTCACTGTAGAGCAGCCGGTAACGTGTCGTCCAATCAGAGCTGCTATATCGACCCTGCGTGGCGATGGCTGTGACCTGTTTCCTGCTTCCCAGGTCGACCTGCAGCCACTGGTAATGATCACTGTCCAGCGGAGACCAGCCCCCAGCACCTAGAGAAAGTGCACAATACTCACTACCATGTTGTATTGATCTAAAGTCTTTGTGGCTGTGTCACGAAGGGGCTAGAGAAAAACAGAACAGGAACAAGTGCTGTTGTGTTTTTTGTGTAAATGTTATGTGCTTTTAAAGGTGTTTTTTTTTTTTTTTTTTACAAATTAAATGGGTCGTTCTCTGCAGGATAATCTACAAGACTGTTGTAATTTAACAAAGATCAGCTGAAATGGTGTTGTTCCAGAGGAGCATCTGTATTTTTCTGTTCTCGCTTCTCTAGGAAGTCTAAGAACAGATTGTCTTACAGATGTTTTATCTGTGCTTTTAGCTGGAGGCTTTTGGACATTTGTTAAAGGGATATTTGAAGGATCATTAAATGTCATAAATCCAACCATTAATATTAAAGAAACGACCCCTTTTCAAGCACATGGTTCCATTCTAGCACGTAATGCCTACTTCTCACAATCCAATGCAAAAATGTTTTCTCTTTGAATATATCTTTTTTTCTCTCAAAATACACAATATATAATTCCCCTAATAACGTTTTATTTTATTCATTATCAAGATACCAAGAGGGAAACAGAGTTAAAGAACTAAAATTAGAGACGCAAAGTGTGGAGAGAAGTGATTTTTTTAAAACCTTCTGAATTATGAGAAGAATATTCTTATTGTGCATCATTTCCAAACTAGCTGCAAGTAGGCTAAATGTTTGGACATATTATTTAACTGTGGATTTTAAAATAGGTAAACTGCTAGTTGCAATATTAGCCTTATAGAAAGACAAAAGAGTAATACATTTTATCCCAAAAGTGGTAAATTGACATCTTCACCACAGAATGTTTTGGAAATTGAATGACTGCTATATATACTGCTAGACATTGTTAGCAGACAAATTAAACTAGTGAATCTACAGGAACAAAATTGCCCATAGTTTAAGAGAAACCCAGATATAATCACCATGTGATTCAATAGTGAAATCAGTCTTTCTTTCTGTATCTATATTGGTATGAAATAGACATATTCATGAAGCTTAAACTTTTAGAAGTACATTCCGTTTATTTAGTTCCTAGCTTCACACTAAACATAGAGCACGATTGCGCTGACCGGCAACACACTGCAGACAGCCAAAGGGAGAGTCAGAGTGAGGACATAAAGTGAGCGTCAGCAGTTAAGGGTGTTCAGGGATCAGTACAAGACAGAAGCTTAAGAAAGTGTAAGAGAGCCAGGGGACATCCACTCCACCGCCACCTGCCGCCGAGGCAGATGTTCTGAGGAGATAAAGAGAGCAAAAGTAGGGCACTGGAAGGACACCAACAGCCCAGAAAGAGGAGAATAAAACAGACAGCAGAAGACAACAGCTCCTAAAGTTATTACGGTCCAGACTAAATAAATAAAAAACACTTGATGACTCTGATAAAACAGGAGAAGATAGAGCTGAAGAGATGAAAAATAAATTGCATTATGTTGGTCTAAACCCTGCCTGATGGGATACCTGTGTAGCCTTATAGATGTAGCATGTAGGACTTTGTGATGATAATGCACCTAGGCGATGATAAATCATATGGCATAATTTTTGAATAGTTTACCATTTGCTAGTATGCTGACACTAAAAGAGAGAAACTCGCAATGTGATTTATTCTGCACAATTTGGTGATTTGTTTTTGTATTGTGTTCAGTCACTTGACAAAGTTAATCTATTTGATGATTTCTGGATTCAAATATAGATGTTCAAATGCAGGCATTATGTTTTCAGTATTGGTTTCTAATACAAGATGAAAGAGATACAGACAGCTGTAGGCAAAGTGCTACAGGCAGGCTGCTACAGTATCAATGGAGGTTTGCTGTACATTAATCACAGAGGGATCTGTTTGACCTCATAATTAAAATTCTGTCATTATGGTTTTATCATTTTCATGCTTGAAGTTTTGCCTTAGTAATACATTTTCAGTCAGGGAAGAATATACATTATCGAACTTCAGCCACCAGTTAGAGTTAAAGAAAAAGTATGTAAAAGATCTTCAGATTCTAAACATGAATGAATTTCTTTAATCCATGAAACAGAAAAAGGATATAATTAAAAGTCGTATTTATATAGTCAGCACAATTTCATGATTTTGAAAGTTGTTTCTTATGCTCATCAATGCCACATTTATTTCTACCAAAACTAAAATTAAAACAGCAATATTGTGAAATATTATTACAATTAAAAATAACCCTTTTCCATGGAAGCTTGTTTCTGCGACAGGATAAAAAAATGATCTCAATTCAGACTTTTCCCTCACAATTCTTGAGTTTAATATTTCACAAACTATTTTCAGAACTGCGAGATATAAACATGCAATTCTGAAAAAATTTAATAAATAAATAAATAATAATAATAATAATAATAAAATGGCTTTGCAGTTACCTTTGATCAGTGTGTCCTTTCTCAATAATAATAATAATAATAATAAAAACAAAAATTAGTAGCTTATATATAAAACGCTCCAATGTTGGATATTACCCTATATACAGTATATGTTACTATAGGTTATATGATAAAAATTTTTTTACAGTTTATATATAATGTCTAAAATGAAGAAAAAATATTTAATTCACTTAGGAAACTAATTTCAACTTTGTAAGAATGCAAAAGGAGAAAGGACATGGATCGCTGCTCACATTCCTTATATTAGTCTCATGCATGGATACATTGGTATTCAGCTGAGCTTGGGGTACATGACTGAATGCTGGGGGACTGAACCTTCCTTCCCCTCTGTCATTCACCTCAGTTTTCCCACCTCTCCCTCTCATTAGTTTCCAACAGGCTATTTTGTTTCCCTCATAGCAGCCAGAACAGCTGTCAGTCCCTTCCCATCTCCAGCTGTGAGGGTCAAACGGGTTTCTGATGAAGCGAGATTTGACCTTTCCCTCAGATTCATCTCACAGATGAACTGCTGTTAAATAGATGCCCATCCTGCCGGATGAGAGTGGAGGAAGCCTAAGCTAGTCTCAAATCTGACGTCGGGATTTGAGGTGATGCCGAGGGCAGACCGCAAAATGGCTGTGTGCATCTCACACACCAGAGTGGCGTGATTACAGCTGACCTCCAACAGGCCATTTGCTGATGTAAATCCATATGAAAAATATGAAGTGATGGATGTGTTTCATATAGTGTCAAGGCCTTTCGAAGTCTGAGTGAAAGAAATGCATATTAAACTACTAGGCTTTTGTAAAAAGATATAACAGCAAAAACACATAGCCAGAGTTTTAACCTTTGCTCTGGAAATGGGGTCATACAGGCCCACTGCTAGACTTCACAAGACACTGTATAGACTATAATGAATTCAAAGCGGCAGAAACAATCTACGTCACTTGTACAAACCCAAATGAGTGTCATCTGTGTATAACTATTACTTATATTTATAATTATTTATTATTATTATATTAATGAGCTGTTGAATTTCTGCAAACATCTTATTCACTAAATATTTTTTATATCTGTGTAACTTTTTGCTTTGTATGGTGAGGAATATTTTACTTGTACATAATTCATTGGAAGACCTAACATCTATTGGATATTTATATGCTATTATTTCCCATTTTCAAGACAGACAGTAATAAAGACAGAATTATAGGTGAAACAATTGATGCATAAATGGAAAGCATGATAGAACAATAGACAGATTTGACAGAAAAATACATAGAATGACGAATAGAATGACATAGAAGCACACAGATAGATAGACAGATGGAGGAATGGACAAATGGATGGCTGGACGGATAGATAGATAGATAGATAGATAGATAGATAGATAGATAGATAGATAGACAGACAGACAGACAGACAGACAGACAGACAGACAGACAGACAGACAGACAGACAGACAGACAGACAGAATAATAGAACTATACATGGATTGTCCCCTTTTAGGATACAATGCATGCATTAAGAATAAAGGATGATATCACTATAACTGTCACCCATCAAAGCAGATAAATATCAATCCTGCTTTCTATTGATTATGTGCTCACTCTCTCTCTTTCCTCTTCTATATTCAGCCTGGAAATCTTTAAAATACATTAGTAAGGCTAAATAATGCATCATTGATAGAGTCAGAATGTTGAATGCTGGCATATGGGCATTACCTATAATAGTCCTTCATGACACTGCTCATCTAACTAGAACTAATGAGCCTTCCTCTGTGACATCATCTCCCAGGGTCCCACAGCAAACCCGCACCCTGGCACAACCGGCCACTTCTGATGCCAACATGGTGTCAAATCTAACTTTTGTCAGTTCTCTAGTCCAGTGACATTGGAACTGGTCACAGCAATGCCCTAAAGCTAATTATATTTAAAAAATAAAATAAAAAACTGACAATGTGATTTCAGTGGAACGTGTGCTGTATGGATGTGGATTTCGTTAGAGGTTCCCCAGTGTTATTGCTATTCATAATATTGAGTAAAAAATGGGAAAAAATACCCAGTCTATCATATATAAAAATGTCATATTCCATCGACAGGATGAAGTCCAGACTTCACCCTATTATTCACAATTTTAATGACTAAATAAGATTGTGCAAGATCGATGGCAGCTGCATATCTGCATGGGAATTCTGGGCAAGAATGACACAAGTGACAAAAATAACCTCTCTTCAACACTGATAAGGTGTCATTAACATGCATCATGGCCTATGACTCTTGAAAAAAAAAAAATGACTATGACTTCAGATAAAAAATAATAAAATAAAAATAAGTCTGAGAGTTTTTCAAACATTGCTCACCTAGGTGTCTCTAAAGTACATGAGGGTTGAAAGGGAAGAACCTCAGAGGTGCACAAAGCTGTCATGTGATTGATATGAAGCCTCATGTGTGCAGACTAGCAGGCTGGAGAACATGTTCACTGGACACCACTGTGCGGCTTCAGATTGACAGGGAGCCCTGTGTTGCTGATGGAGGCAGTGCCAGAGGGTATATCCCATTGCTTATTCCCACAAACCCCACCGGCCTTCAGTGAGAAAGGTGGCTGAAAGGAAATGCTGGCTTTATACACACCTGTAAGCTGCTGGGCATAGCCACCTGCCAATCTTCTGTCGCTTTATGCTGTCTGAACTTTTAAGTCTCTCACAAAGTAATCAATCTGATTATATTGCACAAAACCAAGCAAAACATAACTATTTGTAGCTGTTGAACTATTACTGTACTATTCTGCTAAATACTGCATGTTCTACGGGGAGAGGGCATTAAAGGGATAGTTCACCCAAAAATAATAATTCTGTCATCATTTACAAAATTTTTGACTTTAGACACAAAATGAGATATTTTGAGGAATTTGTGGGCTGCGTTTTTGTATTCTATGATTGTTAACAATTCCAATAAATATAATAATAACAATTAATAATATATTAATATAGAAAAGAATAATTAATAATATAGAAAACAATTACATTCAATATTTACAGTTTTTCTCAGTCACTTTGGTACATTTCTCGAATCATCCTTGACATTTGCAAAACAGTAAGTGCATTTCTCAAAACAACTCGTACAAATAGCAAAACACCATGGATTAAATCCTTAGTTCATCTCTCAAAAATAAATATCTGTGTCAATGAGCATGTCAGTGCCATCAGAATAACAAGTCCTTGTGTCATAGTTTATGGATAAGACAGTCAAATTGCTTAGTCATGTTGTCAATATAACAGTGTGCACTGGAGAGATGTTCTGATGTAAACTATGGCAACATTTTGGATGGCAGTTACTGTATTGAACAGTATGCCATATGCTTATGTATTCCATATATCCATTTCAAAAGTACAAATTTACACATTACTGTATGTGGGATATTGATTGAAAGAGACTGGATAGAATTCCCAGTTACACTTTTACTAGTGGTCTGTCCCAAAAAATTATAATACTGTAAAAAAAAAAAACTATGTCACTGTGATATAGAAATGGAAAAATAAATATGGGCACAAAGATGAAAATAAGTCCATTTTCAGAATGTGTAACTCTTGTGTTGTCCTCTGTCTATACAGTATAAGCTTTCTAACTAAAGATTCATGAGATGAACCTTTGAGCTATTTCAGAGAAATGGTTTATCATTGGTTTATCATCTACATTCTCTTCATTAGTAAAGATTCACTTGCACAATTCATGCCAGATTGACAAAAAGACCCGATGTTTTGGGGGGTAAGACTATTGCACAGAAAACTATATAATACATTTTGAGCAACATGACATTAGCAACTGATAATGTAGGAAACAACAGAGAATTGTACATAATCATTTGCATGGATGTACCAAAGCATTTGCAACTTGTTCAAAGAAATGAGAAACTGCTTTTTTGATGTGCACAAGTGACACAATGATGTGAGAATTGAACAGGTAGTTTTGAGAATTTCAATTCTGATCTGAGAAATGTACCAAAGTGACTGAGAAAAACTGTAATAAATATTTCAATCTAATTTTATAAAAATATAAATATAAATTTAAATGGTAAATGTTAATGGTAATTTAAACATAATTTTATTTATTTTTTAAATACAAATACGCTAATAACTTCAATTTCAAGGCATTTAAATTATTCAAATTAATTATATTTACTTTTCATATTATTAGTGTTTTTAACATTAGATGGATGATGGCAAAGGTCATCTAATTTTCAATAGCAGCTGATATATATTATCATCCATGTTATTTTAGTATTATTTAAATAGTATTATAATGTTTTTAATATTCTAAACTGGATTTGAATTTACATTTTTTTAATTTTAACTTTAGTTTATGTTTTAGTAATTTTATTATTACATGTTTTATATATTCAAATATTAAATTATTTTTACTTTATTTTTTTGTTTAGCCATTTTAGAACTGTATTAGTTCTGCCATTTTAGTATTTTAGTTCTGTTTCAAAGACCATTTTTTATATTTTATATGAGCTTTAAGTTTATTTCAATAACCAAACTGATAACAACGGATAAATAAATAAATCTCTAAAATGTCTGATGGTCAACAATCAGTATTATAGTGATATATTACCACCCTTACATAAAATATGCAAAAAGTTATCACAGAATACTGAACCAAGCCAAGCTATGACAGAATTGTTCGGTCATTTTTCGTTCTAGTGTGCCTTTGAGGTAAAGTGCCACATATTTATACACGGAAACTTCCATTTGAATTAAATAACATTTTCAATGAATGATGAGGAACAAACTGAAAATAATAAACATGTGAATTGTGCACAAATAAATCACAACGTTGTCACATCTGTTGTAGATTTTCGCTCAATTAGTCTTAAGCACATAGTGTTTTCCAAAGCACAGTTTGCCGTAATGGGATGAGTCGTTGTAGCCCAGTAATTCACACAATAATTCCCGGCTGGAGTTATTGAAGTAATAACTCTGCGGTGCCATAATATAGTGTATAGATGTTTATTGGAATGACACAAAACTATATCAAGTCTGAGCACCTGTGAAATTGAAGTTTGTAATATATTGTTTGCATAAAAAACAAAGGCCAGAGAGTGTTCATTGAGGTATTGTGATGAAAGAAAAAGGGTTTGTTCATTCTGCAGGTCACATTAGTGGGTGCTAATATATGCATATGAGCAAGAATAATGAAAATTTACCTCCTCTTTTGTTTAGCTTGGCATATCCAGGTGCATAGCCACTAGTGAACACAGAGGAGCTGGTGAAGGCATTATGGGGAAGTGGAGTGACCAGAGCTTCATCACATTTTTCTACAGAAGAAAAAGAGAAAAGACATTACAATCACATGAAATAACAACATAAAGCAGTGAAGCAGCACTTCAATTTCAAATCTATCTGTTTTAGGAGAGTAAAAGTACCCACAAGACGAGGGAAGAAATGAGAGAAGCCAGTGTTTACTGAGCTGAGATGCCCATCATGGAAGACCTTTTCTGACTGCAGGCTCTATTAACAGCGGCATATTAAAGAGTCAAAGCATTAGAAGGATGGATGCTGTGCTCCCGCTGGTGATTACTCAGGTCTGAGGGCTTCACGGTTACAGGGCTAAAATGCCAGAGCAAGTGATCTTTTCCATTACATATGGAGAAAATTAGCACAGAAATGAACTAGTTATTACTTTCAAGATGTGTGGACTGTTGTAAAGATGTAATGATGACAATTATTAAAACACAAACAGATTATCGATTGTTGATCAATTTCAGCAGAAAAAACAGAAAGGGGTTAAGTAAAACAATGGGTGGGCGACACATACGCATAACACCCTAAAATGATAAAAATAAAACAGTCTTGGCATATTTATCAGTGCATCTCTAAAATAATGATTATGTGCACTGCAAAAACTGAACAAGAGGTAAGTGGCAACAAACCCAGAGTGGTACTGTGTTATTATAAAATCAGAAAAGACAAAAGCTAGGCCTATCTTTTATGTTTGCTTAAAAGCAGTTATTTATAAACAGGGAATGAAAGAAAATGAACTTTGAAATTGAAAAAAATAATTGAAAAAAATGTGAAATTGTTATACACAATATATAATTTCTATTTTATGTACTGTAGCATACTGTATTTTGTGTTTTTTCTTATATTTTATATTAAATGTGGATAAATATAAATAAATCGATTTATAATTCATTATATTATATTAGATATAATAATTAGTGCTGACAATCAGTTAAAAATTAACAAATTAATCACACATTTTCTGTAATTAATCGCGATTAATCACATAATAATACTATTATACACTGTAACAAGATGTATATGTGTATACACATACACACACGGTATATACACACATACACATAATTTGAAAATGTAATAAGATAATGAATTCAAATTGTAGTACCTACATGCCCAAAAAAATAAGCATATAGTTAATATACATATGGTATCTGGTACATGTTCAGCAATTTATAAAAAAATAAAAAATAAATAAATAAAAATCAACCATGGAAATTCCTAAAATAGTACATTCCTAATGTGTGGTATACTTCTTTCTTTATGTGTAAACTGATAAGCAAAGTTCAACTGTAAGCAAATGAGCAGTGAAGCAATTCAAAAAGTTACTGCAAGTTCCAAACTGTGAACTAAAATCTGCTTCCATGCTATTGTTCCGTCTCAGACAACTGGAGACAACAGGATATGCCAAACTGGACAAATATCTCAGTGATGAATGGCAAAAAATTATACAGCATATGCAAAGACAGCTTCCAGACACAAACTGTCCCAGAAGAGCCCCGACTTTAGTGACTGATAGCGGCAGTTTGGTGTATTCAATATGAAAACTCATCCACTATATTTGCTTTCAGCCATTCACTCAGTCACTAACCCTTAACGGAGAGAGGACGTGTTCATATGTGAGGAGGGTAGAGACAGCTGATTCTAATGAGCATCTGTCATGTTCAAGCAATATTTAGCTTTTTGTCTCCAACTCCCCAGTCAAATCAGTCTTTTGACCAAGACTATCAAACAGAAATGCATCTGACACAGATGGCTGTCCAAACTGAGATCTACGTCTTCTATGTTTTTCATTCTTACCAGACAGTACCCATTACCCAGAGGACACATGAAAATAGTACACCCTGTCATGTGTTCCTTCTCTACCTGATGGCGGATAGCTGAAGTACCCAAATACAGTTGACATTACAGTGTCAACCCCGGCATAATTACTGTCATCTGCATCCCATTACAGGGACAGATAGAAAACAAACAATTAATAATTTAAGACAATAAAGCATTATAGTTTCTCTTGAGAACCCAGTGCTCAAACATGTAGACTTGCTTCAGGGATTGAAAATAAACATCCAATCAACTATGTCAGTTGAGTTTAAGATACGGAGACATCTGAAATCCAAAATGGTTACTCTGTTCCAGTCAAGTCATTTTTATTTATATGTCACTTTAGACAATACAGATTATTTCAAAGCAGCTTCACAGTATTAAGAAAAATGACTATCATGATCCAAACTTCATCAAATATGAGGCAAATTATAGTCCTGCTGTAAAAATAAATAAATACAAAAATGTAATTTTTCAGCACAAGTCAGTTCAGTTTGGAATTTTTTCAGTTCAATGACTGTGTTAGGTTAATTAATTATGATCAGTACCATTTAAAAGTTTGAGAGTGGTAAAATTTTGCATCAAGGCTGTGTTTTTTAATGAAAAAGTACAGTAGGGCAAAATTGTGAAATATTATCAACATTTAAAATGAATGTAAATAATTTTCTAACAGTCTAAAAGTTACTACTTTCACTTTTGATCAATTTAATAAAAAAAATATTAGTGCTGTCAACGTTAACGCGTTAACGCATGCGATTAATTTTTGTCTGGTTTAACGTGTCAAAATATTTAACGCAATTAACGCAGCATCCGTATTTTCTGCCATCCGTTGGCTAGCTTTACATTATATGATCACGCTCTTATTCATTTAAATGCTTTTAAACATTTCAAGCGTGGCAAGACAAAAGAGAATGCGCTGTCTGTGAATGCCCTTATGTGACACACACACACGTACACACACACACAATGCATAGACAGGGCGCCAGAATCCAGTTCTCTTAAGCGCTTGAACTAACAATAAACATCCCAAAGTGCCAGTTTTGTCGATTATCCTCATAAGAGCAATCTTAAATGATTTATATAAAGTCTAAAATGAACAAAAAGAGTTGTGAGAGAATGAGGCGAGATCCATAGACAGTATATAAATGGTGAGATCCGCGTGTCTGTCTGCTCTTAAAGGAACAGCAGCCAATAAAGCTTCCTGTCAGTAAAGTTAAAGAACAAAGGGAACAGAGAAAATGACTCGCTGCTCTTGACTAAATAACTTTTGTAGCTTTAATAAGGATTAAATATTTAATTTATAGTTTAAGCAGTGCAGACTGCATATAACTTTGATAACTTTATTAAATTTCTGTATATTTCCTAACTGTTAAGACAGGAAGGGCAGGAGTAAACATGACATTTATTATGGGTTTATGTTAGCATTGTTTTAAGTTTACTTAAATTAAAAACTGTTATATTTTTGAAGCCTAATAATAAATGTAAAAAATAAATAAATAAATCAGTAGCTGTATTAATATCAGTAATACTGGCCTTCATTCATAAAAATATGTAATTTAAACAAGTATTTAAATTTAACTGTGAAATTATTACATTAAAAAAAATATTAAAAACGTACAAAAACATTTCTTTTTTTATTGCGATTAATTGCGATTAATCACATAAAAAATGTGTGATTAATCTAGTTAAAGTTTTTAATCGATTGACAGCACTAAAAAATATATAAATAAATCTTAATAATTTTGACTGGTTCATAAAAAACTCAAATGGGGGTTATAATATTATATTGTACTAAATGTCTGCCCCCCAAAATTCAGTTGAAAAAGACTATGCACAGGGGATGTGTAGTTTAGTGGTTAAAGTCTTGGCTAACAATCAAAAGGTTGAAGGTTCAGAGCCATGCCAAGAGCCATCATCATTATGTCCTTGAACAAAGCTATTAACCTCAGGACATCAGGGGGATTGACCATCTAATAAATGGACTAGGTGTTTGGATAAAAGTGGGCGCTAAATGACAAGGTGGGCAATGCAAAAACCAGAAATATGCCAAGGCTTAAAAATCAGGCCTGTACTAGCCGAAAATTAACTGATCAAGTGTTTAATTCACTGAAAGTGAAAAGCCAAAGAAGGATTTACTGGTGTGTCATTATAGTTACACTTTCCGGTTAAATCAATGTGGAACAAGCCAAAGACCTAAAGACTTTCCAAAGCTATTCCGAACATTTATGACTATGCCTTTATGAGCATCCATATCCATAACTTGTCGAGCATCACTGCTGTCACAGCACTATAATTCTCTTTGTAGAAGCTTGTGTTGGAAATTTATGTGGCATTATTAGTTTTGAAACTATGATGGTCATAATTTTGACACGGAAAGCGCAAAGGACTGTTTGACTTGCAATCACCACAAAGGAGCATCCAGGATCGGTTTACACAAAGGAAAACAGGCTCTGATTCTCTGAGGTAAATCTGGGGAGCTGAAACAGCAGAAATCAGATGGATCGTATATCAGGATTGTGGCAAAGACACATTACTGAGAGACCTGCAAATCGTTGTTCAATCCTAAAACAAATTTCACCATATTCCAGGCAGGAAGACGAAAGAGAAGCATGTCACAAAATAGATTTACTTGTCCATGTGACATTTTCCTCCACGCAAATACCTCTGCCCTGAGCAAATAGCACAACTGTCTCTGACGCTCAACCGCAGAATGACCAAAATCATGAGGTATATATTCATTCATATAATTATTCATTCACAGTGTGTCAGCTAATATTACAAACCAAACAAAAAGGAACTACATTGTTAAGATGTATGTAAGTCTGTACTATGCTCATTATCTTTGTTTATATAGCGTTGTAATGGCCATTGTGGAGAATTCAAGATATGCAGTTTTTAAATCATTTTCCATATCCGTTTTTCTTTAACCAAAACTTTACATAAAGTACTGTACATGAATATTAACAACAGACTTTCCATTGGAAACACTGCTGGTTGTTATTGGCGGGTTATGAGTCCGATTCACCTTGCCTGAGGAAGGCACATCACTTTAATAGCCAGCATGGTCATTATCTCACGATTCTCTCATTCACACCGCTCTCCCATCCTGCCAAGACTGTCTTTTCCCCAAAGCAGTTAAAGCCTATTTTATGTAAAATTAGTTTTCTCACAGTATGTGTGCCACAATAACAGTGAAAGGCACCTGTGCAATGTTCTGGTGATTAGATTAAATCCAAAAAATGCTATAATATACAGGGATCTTTATGCATCTCCCTAATCAATTTACTAGCTGAAAAGATTGAAACATTCTATATAAACATCTACAGGCTGACTCACAACAGCAAAAACATATACAGGTGCTTCTCAAATTAGAATGTCGAGGAAAAGTTAATTTATTTCAGTAATTCACCTCAAATTGTGGAACTCATGTATTAATTAAATTCAGTGCACACAGACTGAAGTAGTTTAAGCTGTTGGTACTTTAAATTGTGATCATTTTGCCTCACATTTAAGAAAAACCCACCAATTCACAATATTAAAAAATTAGAATACTTATAAAACCAATAAAAAAACATTTAGTGAATAGTTGGCTTTCTGGAAAGTATGTTAATTTACTGTACATGTACTCAATACTTGGTAGGGGCTCCTTTTGCTTTAATTACTGTCTCAATTCAGCATGGCATGGAGGTGATCAGTTTGTGGCACTGGTGACACCAGTCAAGCACACCAACACCATGGTCATTTAACCAACCTTTGTTGCTTTTAGCAGTGTGGGCAGGTGCCAAATCCTGCTGGAAAATGAAATCAGCATCTACAAAAAGCTGGTCAGCAGAAGGAAGCATGAAGTGCTCTAAAATTTCTTGGTAAATGGGTGCAGTGACTTTGTTTTCAAAAAACAGAATGGACCAACATTGGCAGATGACATTGCACCCCAAATCATCACAGACTGTGGAAACTTTACATTGGACTTCAAGCAACTTGGGCTCTGAGCTTCTCCACCCTTCCTCCAGACTCTAGGACCGTGGTTTCCAAATGAAATACAAAACTTGCTATCATCTGAAAAACTTTGGACCACTGGCAACAGTCCATTTCTTCTTCTCCTTAGCCCAGGTAAGACGCATCTTTGCATCTTTGCATCTTTGCATCTTTGTCTTCCACATTGTTTCATTCCACTCAACTTTCTGTTAACATGCTTGGATACAGCACTCTGTGAATAGTCAGCTTATTGGCAATAATTGTTTGTGTCTTACTGTACACTCCTTGTGAAGAGTGTCAATGATTCTCATTTTGAAGGCTCAGGAAACCTTTGCAGGTGTTTTGAGTTGATTAGCTGATTGGAATGTCATCATATTCTAATTTGTTGAGATAGTGAATTGGTGGGTTTTTGTTAAATGTGAGCCAAGTCATCACAATTAAAAGAACCAAAGACTTAGACTACTTCAGTCTGTGTGCACTGAATTTATTTAATACATGAGTTTCACAATTTGAGTTGAATTATTGAAATAAATGAACTTTTCCTCGACATTCTAATTTATTGAGAAGCACCTGTATACGTAGACTGAACAGCCACAACATTAAAACTAGGGATGCACAATATAGGATTTTGCTGATATCTGACATGCCGATAATTACTACAACTAATTTTGTCCTATAGCCGATGCCGATATATAATTCTTTTAAATCTTGGTTAGTTTTTTAACAAGAACTTATTTGTTAGAATTAAATAAACAATAATAATGCTCTTTTATAATGACAGTACATTGAAGATTTGAAAATAACTATAAATAAACTATATATTAATCACTTTTTTAATATATAGTTTAATATATAAAGTTTAATATATCAAATATATATTAATCAATTTTTTTCTCACAAAGATCTAGTGGTAAACTTAACATTTTATTTTATTATTTAGCATTTGTAAATGGTCTAAAGCAAAAGAGTTTTTTAAATTAATTAATGGAAATTATTTGTTTAAAAAAACAACCTATTAATCATTAATGAATAATTCGGTATATATAAGATTATTTAATTTAAGTGTCATGTTTGTGATTTTAAAAAATGTTTTTGTTCTTGTAAGCTATATCTTCTGACCTTTAAATCAAAACATACTTAAAATATTATGGCATCAATTACTGCTTTCTTTTTAAAATCAGAAACACTGTCTAAATATAATTTTTGTATTATTAGAAGTAGGCCAACAGCAGCCCCTACAGAATTAAAACTCCTTACTGAGTGGGCATTAGGACCCTGGGGAGGCTGCTGCAAGTGCTATTACTGTTTACTCTGTCATACACCTAACGCATCATTCTGTATGTGCATTTTCAGTTTAAATGCAGCAAACCAAAACGGTGAATCCAATCACCATTAAGGTAAAACTTTGCTTCAAGAATGAGCCACAATTCTGACGTAATCTAATCATACTGTTGAGGTAATCTAATTTCTAGCATATCCTGAGCACATGAGTTAATATATTCCTCTTATCGGCAAGACATATTGGCATGATTTTTCATATTGGGCCGATATTTACATTTAAAGCCAATATCAGCCGATTCCAATATTGGTCAGATAATATTGTGCATTCATAATTAAAACTACTTGCCAAATATTGTAGTTCCTACATGTGCTGCCAAAATAGCTCTGATGCAGTGAGGACTTGTGTAGGTGAAAAATGAAAATTCTGCAATTAATTACTCACCCTCACTTCATTCCAAACCCGTAAGAATAAGAACTTTGTTCATCTTTGTTCTATCTATCACGTTCTTGCATGAGCTATCCCTTTAAGTCCGACAAGTTGTGAGGTGGGACCTCTATGGATTGGATTTGTTGGTCCAGCACATCTCATACATTCAATCAGTTTCTGTGGAATTTGGAGGCCAAAGCAACACATAGAACTCATTTTCATGTTCCTCAAACAATTCCTGAACAGTTTTTGCAGTGTGGCAGGTGCATTCTTCTGAAAGAGGGCACTGCTTTCTGGGAACATCACTGCCATGAAATGGTGTACGTGGTCTGCAACAATGTTAAGGTAGGTGGTACATGTCAACGCAACATCTATGTGAATGCGAGGACCCAAGGTTTCCCAGCAGAACATTGCTCAGAGCATAACACTGGCTTCTACGACCTGCTTTCTTCCCACAGTGCATCCTGTTGCCATGTCTTCCTCAGACAGATGACACACTCTCCCTGGCATCTTCCTGATCTAAAAGAGAATGCAATTCATCAGTCCAGGCAAACCTCTTCCATTGTAGGTGCTTTCAGTGGTAGACAGGGTCTGGTGAAACTGTTCTTACACCTTTCTTTCAGTAATTTGAGCTACAGTACATTAGCTCTTCTGTACGATCAGAAAAGACAGACTAGCTTTTGCTCCTCAAGTGCATCAATGAGCCTTGGGTGAACATGATCCTGATACCAGTTCACCGGTGTCCACAACTCTTAGTAACCACTGCATACCAGAAACAACCCATAAGAGATGATTGGGACGGTATGACCTAGTCATCTAGCCATCATTTTTTGGCTGTTTCTCCTGCTTCCAAACACACCAAATTCAAGAACTGACTGGTCACTTGCTGCCTAATATATCCTAGGTATTTATTCTTGCAATTGCATTAAAGTTTTCAGTTCTACAGTATGTGCATTCACGGCAGTATGAAGACAACAACAACAACAACAACAACAAAAAGACATATGTCTCCAGGACTGTTAGACAGCTTCAATACTAGCAGTTTGAAAAATATAATCATATTGCATCAAAAAATATATTAACAGACAGCTGCACCTTCTCCTTAATTTGCACCTGTGCTTGATGATCACATCTTGTCCCGCTGGCTACTAGCTGTCAAATGGGTGTTTCCTGAAAGCTGAAGGGGGCATTTTAATCATAGTCAGGTCTCGACTGACTGCTCTGCTCAAGTAAAACTGAGTGCAAGATCAAATTCAGTTTTTTCCCCATTCGATTCAGTGAGCATCTGACAACTCTGATTTGCCACAGCCTCCAGGTACATTTGATCATGTGCGTGTGTGTGTGTGTGTTGCCGGTATCTCGGGTGAAGATGATGGATACACTCTTGGAGAATTAAAAGCATTTTGAAAAATGACGTTGTCAAGAGAAGTCACACGGTGCGGTAGAATCAGCTTAATGAGAATAATTACAAAATGTGTACCTATAAGTAATGGCTCCTTTTTGGTTTAACAATAGATTATCATCTTATCAGTTCATAATTCATATCACTACAGTACAATAATGGAAGGTTACATTCCACTCTTGAGGATTTATAACAGAGAGATATGATAATATAAAAAGAGAATGGCGAAATGAAAAGTGAGTAACTTATTCCTTAATCTGATTACATGAGATTCATAGACAATCCATAGTGAAATATAAATCAGATTTGACATTCAAAAGCTAATTTGGGTTTGGGAATAAAAAGAAAGTAAAAAAAACGTGAAAAATTATAGAAGTATGATGTAAAAGGAATAATAAATATTTAAGATAGCTAAGGCGGGACATATCAAGTACTTAGAGATTTATATATTATCGGCCAGTAATTGGTAGGATATCAATATATATACTAAAATCAATTAATGTCATATTCAATGCCAAATCAATAAATTACAGATTTACACACTGATATCTAAATCCTATGCTTTTTTGTAGATATGTTTGTTGCAGCAATCATATTTTCAGATCTCCATTGAACAAGCTGTTTTTATTGTACCTTCACAATTTATCTTTTTTTCCCCAAGTGATAGAGAAAATATGGGACCTGTCAAGTAGATCCATTTTTGTGTAACAGATAGCTCAATTTCAGTGGGTTAGATAAATGAATTTGGGTGCGCCCTTGTGTTTAATATCTCATTCGAATAACCATGCGGTATTTCGCAAATCTGAATCTTTCAGACCTTAAATCTTCCAATGAATATTAAATTGTGTCCTATTTTGTTCATCCCAAATTCTGCATTCCCCATCTAGCAAACAAGCAATGGCGCTGCGCAGTTTGGCATGAGATCCCATGTGTGAAATTGTTCCATGGTCACTGTGAAAACGTTCCGTGGAGATGGAATTAAAAGCATCAGAGAGGCAGTGGAAGGGTGGAGGAGGAGCGATGAAGCACTACGGCCCAGTTTCTCTTTAAAGGGATCCATGCCATCCACTATTAGTGGCTCTATTCAATCAAGAGATACAGAGAGGGAGAAAGCGGCTTATCAACAAAACACAGCTACACATACAAGCCACAACCAGAGTCACAGTTTTCCAGCAGCCGTACTCGAGATGACAAGCATGCCGGATGATCTCATTGGTCACCTGGATGCTGTGGGCAGCAATGATGCTTCCGCTAAGCTCTGGGTGATGAATCTCTTTCCTGGTTAAAATAAGAAAGCATGGCTAAGTTATATTGGGACTATCAGATCAACACCAGCCCCGCTGTTGTGGTCTAACCAGGTATGGCTGGAAATTATTAAATTAATCTGAGGGGAATGGAGGCAGGCCTGGGGACTGGTGTGCCATTGTGCTTCACAAAGTCTACTAATCACTTTGCTACACTGTTCCGACACTCTCTTGCTTTCTCTCTCTTTCTCTCTCTCTCTGCTTCAAGCTCTCCATCACTCACACACACACACACACACACACACACACACAGACTCAAAATGCTGACTAAAATGTGCAGCCATGAGCCATATCCTATAATGTGTGTGAAGCTGTAAGAAGAGATACTGATGATATAAATGAACAGGACTGTAAGGTTAAGTAAAAGTAATAAACGCTTCTTTTATATATCAATTGCTGATATTTACTTTAGTAATTTATAGCATTTACTGCAAGTATGCAGAAGGAATCTGATGAAAGATGTGATAAATGAGGTTCAGTCCATCTGTCTTGCCTGAATCAGAGTGGATAGTGTATCTAATATGGTACTGATAGTTAGATGCCCACTGGCTTAATGGATTAAATGAATTAGAGCATGGCTTCTCAAACTTCTCAGGGCAAGTGCTGTCTTCGATTACATCACAACATCCTAATACCACCAGTATTCTCTAACAGTGCTTGCAATGTTAAAGCATTGCCAACTGTCTTTGAACTATACATACATAGATACAATATATATATATACTTTATATAGATACAATATATATAGGTTAATATTGTTAAATTTCATTTAAGAAATTAATACTTTGCATTAAAGACATTAATCAAAAGTGATAAGACATTTATAATGTTACAGAGGATTTCTATTTCAACTTTTCATTAATCAACTAAAGTTTTCAATTAAATATTAAATATTTCAATTAAATATATATTCTTAATATTATTTTAAGGCTTCTCGATCACCAAATCAGCATATCAGTATATTACAATGTTAATAGTATACATATCTATTAAACAGAAAAAAAAACGAAAATCTTGCAAAGAAACATGACTGCCCACTAGGGGAAGAAGCCTGCTAAAAGTACAATTTCTATAGTAACAGTTTTCCAACCAGTTTTCACTGGATGAATTTTGAGTGTTTAAACCTTTTGAATGAAACCTTTAAATATAGTATAGAGTATGAAAGAGTATTTACATTTACAAATAGTATTTTTTTTTTTTTTTTTTATGAAATCCAACACAGACAACAGACTCCCACAGAATGAATTTTATCCTCTGGAAAATGTAAGTTTCAACAAAAGCAATAAACAGGTGGTTGGACAATAACAATAGGACCTGTGAACACAGCGGAGCCACATCACCACAACATATTAAATTCCCACATCCATTCACACACACCTCAGGCTGAGAGTAATTAAGGCCAAAGTCTATTTTCCAGCAAGCCTCTTCATTCTGACCCAGGCTTGAGATGGTGTATTATGGGATGGCGTTCCCAAGGAGCAGGGCTCGCTCGGGTTAATGGGAGCCTAAGGCTGGTGAAGCTAACTCACTAACATGTAGAGCGCTAAAAGGTTGCAGCATTGTTCGAGTGTCAGCCATCGGACTCTAATTACAGCAACAACATTAAACAAACACTATCATGAAAGTTCACCAGCGTAATATGCACATGCACACACGAGTGCAGGATCATACGCGTACCTAATGTTTCATTAGGGCAGGAACACAACGCCATTGGCCGGGGTGTTGCTAATGGGTTTGTGGCATATTAGCTCTTTCTTACTCATTCTGATGGCTATTAGCAATGGATTAATTGAACCGGAGACCCATTTTCCTCTTCAAAATTCACATCTTCAAAATTTCATGAAAATAATTGCTGTGTACATAATAGCCATGATTACACTTCAAGGAGAGAGAAAATGTGAAATATGATGTGTAGCCGACTAATAATAAAACCAAATTATAATGAAAATCCTTGACATTGCTTGAGTATCAGCCAACAAAGAAACAATTCATTTCATTATAAAAGTAATGTTACTCAAACTCATTACTCAAAGCTTCTTGATTATAAAAAAAGATATCCATATCTAATTTAGATATTTGTATTTGGCAGTTTAAAAAAAAAAATAGTTCAAAACAAGGTTTTTCTTATTGATGAAAAAAAAAATGTGGGGGGACTTTTTTTTTATTATTATTATTATTATTATTTAATAGTCTGAAGAACATTTTTAACTGTTAAAATGTTTTGTACTCTTTAGTAAAGGGACCAATTCTCACTATGAACTAGTTACTAATTAGCATGCCTATTATTAACATATTGCCTGTTTATTAGTACATTCAGTATTCTGCATGACCATATTACACATCCTAAATCCTATACCCAATAATGAAACGTATTATAAAGAATCTTTAGCCTTTAATCATCCTTTGGGGTCAAAATGACCCCAATGGATTTTTCCTTCATTTTTTAAAAGTGTTACCTTCATCGCAGGGGCATGAAACTCGGTGACATTTCCTAAATCATCTATCTAAACATGCACAAAAAAACTGGGCTTGATTTGGTTGTTCTAAAGGTGTGTAAAAAAAAATTTACCTTTTAAGGTCTTTGGGGTCAAAATGACCCCACATTGAAAATGAATGGGAAAATGCAAAAAATGACTTTTTAAAATTTTGTTTGTCAAAAAAATAAAACTAAATCCATTATAAATCTGAAAATTTCTACAAATAAACCAAGATCTGGTCCTAGAGCATAAATAAAAAGTAGAACGAACTTTGTATCTCATACACACACACACACACACACACACAAACACACACATGTATGTGACTGCAACAGAGAGCATTTTTACAGAAATTGGCAAATAAAATTAACTAAACTGGCATAAATCTAAAAAATTTTACATTTAATTCAAGGTCTGGTCCTAGAGCATAAACCCAAAGTGGAACAAACTTTCTATCTCATACACACACACACACACACACACACACACACACAAACATACGTATGCCACTGCAACAGAGAGCATTTTTATAGAAATTGGCAAATAAAATTATCTAAACTGGCATAAATCTAAAAAATTTTACATTTAATTCAAGGTCTGGTCCTAGAGCATAAACGCAAAGTGGAACAAACTTTCTATCTCATACACACACACGCACACACGCACACACACACAAACATACGTATGCCACTGCAACAGAGAGCATTTTTATAGAAATTGGCAAATAAAATTAACTAAACTGGCATAAATCTAAAAATTTTTACATTTAATTCAAGGTCTGGTCCTAGAGCATAAACCCAAAGTGGAACAAACTTTCTATCTCATACACACACACACACACACACACATACACACACACACAAACATACGTATGCCACTGCAACAGAGAGCATTTTTATAGAAATTGGCAAATAAAATTAACTAAACTGGCATAAATCTAAAAAATTTTACATTTAATTCAAGGTCTGGTCCTAGAGCATAAACCCAAAGTGGAACAAACTTTCTATCTCATACACACACACACACACACACACACACACACAAACATACGTATGCCACTGCAACAGAGAGCATTTTTATAGAAATTGGCAAATAAAATTAACTAAACTGGCATAAATCTAAAAAATTTTACATTTAATTCAAGGTCTGGTCCTAGAGCATAAACCCAAAGTGGAACAAACTTTCTATCTCATACACACACACACACACACACACACACACAAACATACGTATGCCACTGCAACAGAGAGCATTTTTATAGAAATTGGCAAATAAAATTAACTAAACTGGCATAAATCTAAAAAATTTTACATTTAATTCAAGGTCTGGTCCTAGAGCATAAACCCAAAGTGGAACAAACTTTCTATCTCATACACACACACACACACACACACACACACACAAACATACGTATGCCACTGCAACAGACAGCATTTTTATAGAAATTGGCAAATAAAATTAACTAAACTGGCATAAATCTAAAAATTTTTACATTTAATTCAAGGTCTGGTCCTAGAGCATAAACCCAAAGTGGAACAAACTTTCTATCTCATACACACACACACACACACACACATACACACACACACAAACATACGTATGCCACTGCAACAGAGAGCATTTTTATAGAAATTGGCAAATAAAATCAACTAAACTGGCACAAATCTGAAAAATGTCACATATGCAACATGGAACAAGCTTGTAATATATATTCTATAATATTCTGCTTGTTCTTTCACATGTTTATTAGCCATGTGATTTATAAAAAAAGTTGTTCTGTGTACCCTTCACTCCTGTTCATTACAGTTTATTGGTGCTGTTGTTTTGTATTATATTGGTTTATTTACTTTTAAAATTCATCTTGTTCTAAAATCTCTTGTTCTAAAAAAATAAATAGTTGTTGATAAATAATTTTCTGAAATAAATAGTGTGTGATTACAATCATGTCATAGTGGTGACTTGTTTTTTTCAAATGTATGTATAATAATTTGCAAAAGCAGATAATTCAAAATATATTAGAAAACAACAACAAATTCTAACTCTGACAAAACTACAGATTTTTTTATGTATTTCAAAATGTTTAAATAAATATTCACAAAATATATATCATAAAGTTGTGAGGAGAAGTTGAAGCATCAAGAAAAATGAAGTGAAAATGAATGAGTCTCTATAGCACTCTAGTGGATACATGTGGCCATTGCACTTTAATTCCTAACCCATAAGAAATAAAGTTTTTTGACTAACCTTTAGATGGCAGTATTCTATCCCTAACACATAGAGCAATGTCCAGAAACTATTTAGATTTAATTAAGATCATCATTTAAGTGATTTTTTCTTTAAAAAATCATTTTTCATGAGCCAATTTATGGCCTAGTTATGTAATTGTGCAGTAAATAGGTAAAAAACTTCAAAATTTCCACAAAAACACAGCATAAATGTATAGTTGAGAAGTAAATAAAAAAAATGATATATAGTTTTCCATATAAAAAATGTATATTTCCTTATGCAATCGCTTTTTAAAAGTTTGGGGTAAAAATGACCCCAAAGACTTTAAGTGTTGTCCTTTTTTAGGAGTGATTAAAGGTTAAACAACATAGTTAGTAATGATGTGATCTGTAAATGTTGTCTCTATGAACAGATGACTCTAAAGCCATTCCTTTAAAAAAAAAAAGCAAACAAAAAAAAAAAGAAGAGAATCAAATGAAACTTAAATCTAAATTGAATCAAATCTGTAAATCTGTATTGATCCCCAGTGCTAATAAAGATGCCTTTTTTCACCATCCAGCCCAGGGCTTCTTTTCCCATTGCTGAGATAAACAATCAATTTACAACCTTTGTATTAAACATTATGACATCAAAATAAAAAAAAGAAACATATACATGCATGAAGTGTTCGTAATAAGACCTATAACATGCATTTACAAAAAATATACAGAGTGAGTTTTGCTCACTCTTTCATGCTGATTCAGAGAGTTTTCTGTTTAGTGTTTCTCACTGGTGAAGAAATCTAACTTGCTGTCACCCAGCAGTTTCCAGTATTAGTTATTAGCTGTGGTTTGTTCTTTATTGGCTTAATGTTGCCTTCCACAGAAAAGCTAAAATCCCAAGTGGCATAATGGGATTAAAATTAGGTAAACATATCTGAAAATAATGAATTCCCTGTTGTTTTCTGGGTTGTTCAGTCAAAGGTCCTTGAGAGTTGTGTGTTTTTAATAAGGAAAGGAATTCAATGTAATGAGGACTACTGGAGTAAACTTTGTGATTACAAGAAACTGCGTGATCCATTCACCTAAATTCATACACATGCAACTATGAAAAACATAAAAGCAAGAACATGCATCTTTTGTTGTGTTCAGAATGAAAGTTTAGAACTTTGACCTTCAAAACTGCTAATCAGCACAAATAGAATTAATGTATTTAACTGCTCAATTAGGCAAATATACTTGAACTGCTCACACAGGAGGTGATATCATTCAAAACATTTACTAATATTAATAAATTTTGATTCAGTGGGTATATTATGTGTGTCTTTACACAATGGCTTATTACAGAAAAATCCTAACTTTAAAACCGTGGTAATTTCAGTTATGACCACATTTAGTACTAAAGTTTTTACAGAACAGCGTTTCCTAAGGTATTTTCTTAACTTGTTTTCTTATCAACCCCACAGCTATCCTAATTTCAAAATGATTTTTAAAGCTAATGGAAAAAATGCTTACAATTGCACTGTCCAACAACGGTATTACATTTATTAATAATTGAAAAAAAAGAACAGAGATGTTTAATGGTAGATAGACTACTTGAGGACCCTGAAGGTGTGTGACATTTTGATGACAAAACACTTATAAGTAATTACAGACTGCCGCTCAACATGATATTACAGTTAGCACAGGAACTGCAACCAGCATTACAGAGACTAACAAAGCATCACAGAGCATTACCGGTTATAGTCCAAGTGACTACTGCCTTACTTTTTTTTTTTTTGCAAAAGGCTATTTTCAAAGTGAAGTAGCTTCTATTATTTTGTTTACCTCATCAGCAGCTCATGCAGTGTTGGTTGCTTGGTAACAGACCTGAGAGTGGATTGTCGAGCTTGATAATGCAATTTTGGGATTTCCTAACTAGCTTCTGTAATAATTTTTTTTTTACATATCACATCTTAAGTTAAGACCTAAGATAAGAAACTGTGTAATATGCCCCCAGATCTCATGTAAACTAAGTTGGTGAGTGCGTGTGTGTGTTTAAGCATCTGTCAAATAAAAGTGACAGTGAAGCAGCTCTCCTGGAAATCGGGGCTCACCAGAGATTTCCACTGGAGTCGTCCCAACAACTCTCTGCCCTGATTGTCTGGCCTTTTCCGCTCCCTCTGCAGCTGTCCAGTGATTGATGGGGCTGAAGATCAACAATGCAGCAGTCTGTCCACCAAGACTGGACAATATCCTGCTTACAGCTAACAAGAGTCTTGCATAAAAAAGATCAGGGCTTATAATTAATGCTCACAATAATTTCTAACAGTATATGACTTGAATAGTTATTCAAATAAAACTTATTCAGAATAAAAAAGTGATTCATGGAATTTTTTGTTGTTGTTGTTGTTGTTTATGTTTATCTATCTAAATATAACTTATAATTTAACTCAAAATAATAATAATAAAAAGTTTTGTTTGGCTTATGCTTGCTTGGTTGCATTCTATCTGTTTTAGATTTATTATGACACTTGTTTGTTGTTGTACAGAAAGAACTTTCTTCCAAAGCAGATATCATTCCAAATTACATACTCGCCATCTGTTGATCACAACGGTCTCATATGCGATGCTAAAACACTTTTGTCACTGTGGATGGGAGCATCTGCTAAATGTTGTGGAATAAAAAAATAATAATAATTTAAAAGCTGAATGTCTGAAAATATATATAAAAAAATGCATTTGACACTGATTGATTTTAATCCGAACTGTGAGGTTTTAGAATGACACATCAAATAGATGCTTGCCTGTTTCAAATCCTCCACAAGCCTCATGGAGCTGATAAACTCTCTCATAAATATTTCCTATTTATGCCTCTTAGAGAAGGTGCTTGATCAAACTCTTTAAACTAAATTGACCGGTTCACACAACTCAGAAACCTTAATTGGTTTAACCTTTAGAGATTTAAAATGAAGTATTTGGATACTTAAGAGTAATGTAAAAAAAAAAAAAAAAAAAATCATGAATCTCTTTGCTCTATATCACAAATGATCGGACCAATTATCTAATTATATAACAAATTATAAATCTATAAAATCCATTTGATGCCATTTTAGTTACACATAATTAATACAGTAAGTTTAACCTAAAAACAATTTCTAGTGTTGTTTATTTGCAGATGACATGGTTTGATCTTTTGTTATTTAACACAATGACATTCAGACACTTTCTAAAGCATGATTTAAGTTTCGAGATACTTTTTGAGGCCTTTGAGCAGTAAAATGTACTTCAGACATTTACAAAAAAAAAAAAAAATAACTTTAAAAAACCATTTCATAGCCATCAAAGACTCAAAGGCACTAAGAGTTATTCAAATAGCTTAATTTGCTAAATTCACTTCACCAGACTGAACAATGGAGTTCAACAGAGTTCCTTTTTTCCCTACAAATCACATTTCCAGCGGCCTGGTCAAATGTAAGAGAGAGAATGAGAAGGAGATTGACATGATAATGATTTGGAGAAAAGTTACTCTGAAGTTGTAAAGCCTGTAATAACTGTTAACAAATCTAGTGGTCTTGTAGGTCAAACATGAAATGTCATTTCTCTTGACTCAGCCGAATGAATAAATAAACCCGTAATCTAAAAACATCCATCTGCTGCAAGTGGCCCAACATAAGCTGTCTGTGACTGAGATTAAATACACTTGATTAAAAAAGTGTGAAATTGCATTTTAGTGACAAAAGACTAAAGAGCAGTGGTAGCCTATTATTCAAACAATTAGAGGTACAGCAAGAGCAAGTGTGTAGGCTAAACGGCAAAAACTAGACAGATATACACTGTATGTGTGGCCAATGCATTAGCCTTTGGAAACATGGGCTTTGATCCAAATAGAAAACTTGTTGCTAACTACAGTAAATACTGAACAGAACGCTCTATACACCCTACACATTGACAGTATGGCTAGAATACCAAGCTGTGCACTATTTTATCTGAATATTTGAATATCGGTACATTTGGTAATATGAATAAAATGGCAATAAAGCACACTGAAAATGAAAACACTCATTGTTCTATGCTAAACAATTCAAACAATAGTATGTGACACTGTCATTACATGACATCACCATTTTGTGTCTAACTAATTTACATATTGGAAATCAAAATAAGTACTTTTTATTCAATTTGGTGCGAAATTTCTTAACATTTTCCAGTTTAATATAAATGAATCAGGAATAAGAAGACAAAAATTACTCGTGTTAAAATGTCAGAACTTTTGGCATTCTCATAAAATAACACATTAAAAGATAAATAAATCACAGCTAATATTCTTGCAGGTTCATGCACCAAACTAGAAAAGGAAGGTTAAACTGAGTGCATTGCATTCTGGGATACAGTATTCTACAAAGTATGCTTTGTTGTGTACTGCTTATTTTAGCAAACCTAGCATATTAACATACTGTGTGCACTATACAGTACACACTACATACTACAGCAAAAGTAAGGCTAGTATGTTTACATGCTAGTACTGTATACAGTTTTCAACTAAAATCTGAATTTTTGTATGCATTTTTGGCCATTTATTTACGAGACAACAGCGTTTTGTGGGCCTAAAACTTTTGGAAATGGGTTTCAAAGTGAAGTTTTTGAAAACCATACGTTATCGTCTTCACGTAAACTACAAAATGCAAATTTGTAAAAATTGTCATTAGCATATATTTTATGTATTCAGTCTATAGGTGTGTTCACAGATGCATAGTGTTTCTTTGCAAATTAACATCGTGAACTACTGGCTTGGCATGAATATTAGAACATTTAAGATGTTTTTGGGGATCTGTGTGAATGGGGATTGTTTTGACAACGTTACCATCTGTATGCATAAAATTTTTATAGGTAATTAGAATCAGTCATAGGATATGGAAACACACTTCTGATCTCATTCAGACCCACACATGCATTGGCCCCCAGGATGGCATGTAAATATCAGTCTAGAGTATTTAACTGGATCATCATTTCCATGCATAATGTGGTGCACTAGAGCTCAAGACGTGTCCAGTGACATTCAGAAATCACATGACTATCAGTCCCTAGACATTCATAATTACATAATCATCAACTTGACTGAATGTCTGCTGAAGCCTGACCTCACGGTGCTTTAAGCCTATGAAAATTCAGTTTCTGGTCTAACAGATGTGGTTCACTCATTAAAAAAAGAGAGGTCAGCTTAGTCAAAGGCATAAACTTCAAAAGTTCATCCCTCTGGACATGGACAAACACTCACCAGTTGCCTTTCCATAACTCGCAAAATTTAAACAGTCATCGACAAAATAAGTGGTGATTTATTACACGAAAAAAAAAAAAAAAAAAAAGTCTGGTTGACAGGTTTGATGGGAAACATAAAAGAAAAAAATGAGGGAAACAACGCCTACATATCAATTAAAATAATAGTTCTGTCCAGCTCTGAAGTCTAAGATGACTCAATGTGGGAAAGTGGACGAGATTCTTATAGACGTAGGCTGAAGTGGGGGCGAAAATCATTTGTGCAAACATCATAGAGTAGAAAAAAAGACACAGAAAATGGAAGAATCCATGGGATATATATATATATATATATATATATATATATATATATATATATATATATATATATATATATATATATATATATATATATATATATATATAATAGCCCACTGAACAAGTAGTTTGAAGTTTGAAGATAATGTTTCTCTACCCTGATAGGAGATACTCTAGTCTAAGTGCTCATGGAAAAAGGTAAGAATAACATTGAATGTCATTGTACTGAAAACAAAATATCAGAACTAGTTCCAGTCAATATTTTGTTGAATGAAATGGAGATAGAATTATATGCATTAAAATAAATAGGCAGTAATGCCTTTTGCATGTTTGTTGTATTACTGCAAACTGTGCATGTCCGAAATTACCCCTTAAATGTTTGTTTGTTTGTTTTTTTCATTCATTTTTTTCATTATTATTTTATATTTAGTAGTAGTAGCAGTAGTAGTAATATTAGTAGAATATTCATAAAAAATGTTACAAAATGTAGAAGCAGTGGAACCCATACACAGCATATTATTTAGATACTTGCAGTCAAGAACCACCAGATACCATAATGATTTCTTTATTAGCCTAAATTCAATGTTGCAAGCCAAAGGCGACATCACATCAGACACCCCTATTAGAACAGATTTATGATGCGTGTTGTGGGTACATTATATTGAATGAGTGATTCAACAAGATCCTTTACAGTGAAGATCATGATGATGCTATAAAATGTCTGTTGTTATGATCAGCTAATCATTTAATTCACCTGGTCATTAGACGTCAATTAGGCTTAAATGGACTAATGTGGGGAAACAGATTTAATATTATTATGTTCAAATGCAGAGTGACACATCACCATCAGATTACTGAGTTTTAGCAACCTTAATAAATCAGTGGCATTGGCCAATTACTGGACAAACATATATAGAATTCAGAGAACAAGACACAAATGAATGGCAAATCATCTTACAAGTTACAAATGGTACTGCCAGCTACACATAGACATTGACTATAAGAAAATACCTGTTCTAAGGTAATGGCTGCAGAAAAACAGAGAGTGTTTGTTTATAAATGTCCCACACTATTGTCTATGGCACACAAGCTGCAGGATAACAGTGCAATGTTTCGTTTGCCCAGAGGCCGCACCATTTAAAATGCCTTAAATGGTTTCCTTTGCCAAAGCTAGATTGATAGACTGTCTTCCCTTTTTAAGCTTCAGGCTATTTCCCCGAACAAACACTAGTCTGAGAGATAATTATTTCTCCAGTTCTGCATTGTTTCTCCTGTAAAATTTGAGAAAAGTGAGTATTTGTTTTCCCTGTTGTTTTCGCAGCGCCGCAAGTTATTTTACAACTGAATAATCATGCCACTTTACGCAGATGGTGATAGAAAGATTCGATCATCTTTTACAAAACAGAGGCTTCTTTGGTGGTTTTCCCATTTAGATGTGAAAGAATAGATATTGGGGGGCTTCTGGGAAACTTGAATAGGCATTTTGGTGAATGCCATAATTAAACATCCCTTTAACCTCTACAATGGGCCGCAAAAATGCACAGTATAGTGCAAACTGTAGTAGTAAAATGTTAATATCCAGCAGCAGCAGATCTGAAATATTCTCTAAAGGTGTTCATTTCAGCTTGTACTCCCTTGTTATCAAGATAACATTTGCTGCAGAATTGAATGCTTGGAAAAGCTGTTACCTCGAGATCCCATTCTCTGCATATAAAAAGAACCCATATCTGTTATCTGAAAAAAGTTTTGGTATTGGCTGGCCAAAATCTTAACAATGGTATGCAAATTCTCCTCAAAATCTCAGCTGGAGTGACACGTTCCCTCAGTCTAATGAAGGAGAGCTATTACGGCGGAAACACTCTCTAGACAGCAGGCATGTTTGAGGTTAATCGACAGAGTAATAGATCAGGCCAGCATGTTTTAATTGTCTTGCAGGTTCCCCAAGCCATGATATCGCACACGCTGGAAGCCACACTATTGTTGAGTTTTGGTTTCCCTCATAAAAAAGGAAGAAATCATCTGATGGTACATTGAAACAGTCTTTTATAGTGACTCAAGCAGCTAATTGAGTGTTCTGAATGTTTGAAAAACTGGAAGCTGACACTTTAATGAATTATGTTTATTTACATCACTTTTTGCACATTGTAGCTGGTGATTAATTATTGAAACTGAAAAGCAAGAGTTTCATGAGAAGCATGCAGACATTATATTCAATGCAAACTCTGAAATGCTAATTATTTCAGAGTATTATAAGCATAAAGTCACAGATACATCAAAACTCTAAAAACTGCTCATTTATTTAACAACACAGTTATTCTGTGTAGAAAGAATAGATCATAAAATTCTGAAGAATTGTTTGATTTAAAGTATAGGCATACAGTCTATAAGGCTTAACAGCTAAAAAATATGCTTAATATTGCCAATGGTGTTTATGCTTTACAATAGAGAGTGCAATAAATATCAACTAAAATACATGAACTGGAACTATTAAGGTCCAGGTAGAAGTTTGAAGAGTTAGTATAATTTTGAGGGATTAAGAAAAAAAATATCCCCTTTATCTCTTCCTTAATACTGACATTTCATGAAACCTGAGGGATGGAAAATATATATTGCATAGATATTAAAAAAATTATAGGGATGCAATGATTAAAAAATTCTGGGTGATACTGAACATCTAAACATTTTTTCATGTTATGGCCTATAATTTAAAAATCCTCAAAAGCAAAAGAATGGATTTAATACATAATAATAATAATAATAACTATTTGGTTTTTTGGAAAAAAAAATAACCCCTTAAAAGAGGGGTAAGCGATTTTCAAAAATGCTTTAGAAAACTGATTCGGGCCGAGTAGCAAAACAAACTTGTAGTCAATCAGAAGTTAGGGCTAAGTCTACTCATGATGTGGAGGAGAAAGTGTTCAGCGCACATGATGGACATTAGCTGAGCAGAGCAACAGAAAGATAGAGATGGCAGATAAAAAACAAAACAGGAAAATGTCTCGGAACAAAAGAAGGCTTAAAGAAAGAAGTAGGACCCGTGTAAATATCGGATCAGCAGCGCTGAGTGCCGCAAGGAGTGGAAGGCCAGTGATCAGACACTGAGGTTGCTTTGTTTCTTCTCGATAGGTGAGTAACACTGTGTCTGCGCTGCAACAGCTAAAGTCTGTCTAGTACACTGGACGTGACAAAGCAGCCATTGAAAATCAATTGAAATTTGTGTCATGAATAGAACACAGTAGCAGACTGGCCATCTATCCAGTGCATTGTGATTGACTGTATGCCTCAAGCATGTGTTGGAAATGTTACACCCCTTACCATACTGTGATGACGTGTGTCCTGGCACAACAAGACAAAAACAATCAAATCCATTACAAACGAGGCATTTGTTGCATCCAGTGGAGACATAAATGCTAAATATAATTGACTTACACTGTCTTATTACGCATTGTGTATCGTGTCGTATCGCACTGTGTAAACATAATACCATGTCTGCATTTGTGATCTGCTCAAAACTGGCGTTTGAATCATCAGTGGCAAATCCCTTACATATGTAAACATACTTACATACTGTGAGTCAAAAGCCCCAGACTGTCCTTGAAAATATGGAACTGTGCCACTTTATAGAAACAGACACCGGTTTCACGAGTTCGCCTTGCAGATAATAAAGTGAGAAGAATAGTATGCGTATGTTTCATAAGGTATTTCTTAATGCAACCAGACAATAAAAGCACAATTAGGTCTATGAAAGCATTTGAATGTGGAAAGTCATTTGGGTTTCAAAGAGCAGAACTTCTAACTAGGCTTATGCATTTTGTCTGTAAAGAGCAGAAAGAGAAAAGAACGCCCTTGCTTTTGAATCTGAACAGAATCAGGAGATATTTCTGCCTGGATAAATCACTCCCAGCACAAGGCCCACATGAGCCGGCTGTCCCTGAACCATTCGTGAGAGCCGATGATATATCAGTGCCAGAAGAGACATTATTTTGCCGCTGGATAGTGTAGATCACCCAGCACGAAGAGCTCCGGCTGTCACTTTGCATGTGTGCCGACACCACCATCACAGTCAGGCGGCATTTCGGCTGGTCCCACAGTCTCTAGAAAACAGATGTTGCATGCTGGTCTCAAAGCTATGCCAAGAGGAATGGCCCAAATCTCAGCCGCATTAAAGCAGCTGTTTTAGTGCCTCGCCTATGCATACTACATAAAACACTTCTTTAATGTTGCAGGTTCCTATGTAGTATTTACTGCTGCATTAAGTAAAATATCACTTAACTGCTAGATTAAATATTGAAAGGCCAATATGAGAATACAAGAGAACTGCATAAATCCATATATGTTTTAGCTTCATGTAACCTTGTAGTCCTTATAACACAAAGACTGTTGATATTGGGATTAACACTTCAGTTCAAATAAGCACTAAATCTACTCCTGTGATTGTCATGGAATTCGGGCTGGAATCGCTATACTGTGTTAAGCACAGCCTCTGCCATGTAAGTTTGTTTCAGTGAGAAAGAGTACCATGAAAATTAGACTTTACTCAATTTATTGATATTTCCATTGTGGGCCAAAAAAAATCATTTTCAGCAATTACCGTGCTTGAACTTTTCTCATCTGCCAAGGAGGTCAGCCATAGCTGTGGAATTTCACAGATGTATATTTATCTATTAACTCACAGGCCATGAAAATAAGTACATTAACTATTGTAATAAAAAACAGATACCCCCCAGGAATATTATATATACTTGCAAAAAAGCATACAAATGTTTAACAAAACCGCTGCATAGGAAAATTCCCTTTAGACTGCTCCTAAATGTGTTTTTCTAAGCTCGAAACATGCAGGACAACAAGACTTCTGGGTTTGTGAACAGAAAAGAGAATACAGATATTGTGACACTGCCTACTAGAGAGGCTACTTCTTAAATGTATCGTGTTAACATGTAAGCATCCAAAATGCTATATAAAAGGGAATATAATATAATATAATATAATATAATATAATATAATGAATGTTATCGTCCATCAACATCAATTATTATGAATCAGTGTTTTGAATGAATGGGTTGACTGCATGATTAAATGATTTTGAAACGTGTTTGAAATGTGTTTTGATGGACGATAACATCAAATCCTTTATCTTCAACACCTGGCCTCAATTTGCCATTGGTTCTTCTGGGCAATGCCTTCCAGATAAAGCTAATTACTGTACAATGAAGATAAAAGCATGACTTTGTCCAACAAGCATCAGCATCAGATAAAAGACTAATAACAAAGTTATAAACATAACATATTTCTTGATGCAGGTTCATGTTACATTTTAAATTAGCTTAAAACATGCAACTGAATTATGAATTTAAAACACACACACACACACACAAAAGGTTAAGTGAATGTTAGGTGAATTCTTAGGTTTCTTTTCTATGTCATACATAATTAAATCAAGAAATAACCACTATTTTCAATATATGCTCAAAAGTTTGGGATGAACATGATTTTAAAAGTTTCTTATGGTCACAAATGCTGCAGTTATTTAATAAAAACTGTGATATTATTAATAATAAATAAACTGCTTTAATACATTTTAAAATGTAATTTATTGCTGTTATTTCAAAGCCAAATTTTCTGCAGCCATTACCTCAGTCTTTAGTATCACATGATCCTTCGGAAATCATTTATAAATGCCCTTTTTATGAATGTAAAATTCATTACTGTAAAAGTTTATGTTAAATTATAAGGCAATGATAATCCTATATTGTTCCTTTATTTTGCCATATTTGATGTATTGTTTGGAGGTATGGGGAAATTCTTATTTCACTAATTTAATGCCCTTATTTATTTAGCAAAAAATGGTTATACGAATAAATAATTGAGTTGCTCCAAGAGAGCATACTACTGGACTGTTTCTGAGGTCAGGACTACTCAAATTGAAGGACAAAACTTTGCCTGTTACTGCATGGACTGCAAACCCTTTTTATTGTAAATAGTGAGACAAGCAAAAGAATAACTTTCTTAATATAATAATGGGGTAAGAGTTTATAAGATTTTTTTTTTGTTGTTCTTCATCTTACTCCTGTTCTTCTTGTCATGGAATGTATTTTTGTTGTGTTTGTTGGATTGTTGTTGTGGCATTTTGTGTTGCATTACCATGAAAAGAGAATAAATAAATGAAATGAATTGAATTTTGATGAATTTAATACATCTTTGCTGAATAAAACTTTTCATTTCTTAAATAATAAAATAAAAAATCAAATAAAAATCCTTTCTGAACCCAAACCCGGTAGTGTATTTTGAACTACTGTTCACCGTCCCAAGCTCTGATCAATGAGAATATACACCTTTAGGATTTTTATAGTTGCATTCCTAGAAGTTCGTGACCACACTGGTTCATCTGCCTGGTTTTGTGAAGCCTTGTGTTTTTTCCATCATCTTTTGTCTCCTACAAACTTCTGAGTGAAATTGCTCTCATCACCCAATGTGCCCTGGGCCTGACAACAGTGTGTCAATTGTTTTCTCGCAACAGCAAGGAGGAGAAGTCTAGCATCTCTCTCTCAATCTGTCATTATGACAGCCGAAAGGAAGAATATAGAAAAAGGGTGATACCAGACAACTGAGGCTATCAAAGAAAAAAGACAGAGGAGGAATCTACACCCAGGATTCTTTAGATCGAACACAGTTTTGGAGAAAAAATAAAAAATAAAATAGTTGAAGTTGGAAAGGCATCATCTTTTTCAATTCCAGAGTTCAATAAATGAAGAGAGAGTGAAGTTTGTTTTGCCTGAGTGACAGGTCACAAAAGAATAGGAAGTGTCTGAGAAAACCTGCTGTGGAAAAATGTGATGTAATCATACTGTGATCATACTGAGAACATACGTCATGACCACTGACCATTGCTTTATCTGAAAACTTTATACATTCATACAGATATACATTACTGTAATAATCGTAATTGCCATAGAAACTGTTCTTGTGAAATTTTTGAAACACTTCAATATCGTTAGACACAAGTATTGTGAGCTTACAATTAACATTTTTGGAAGAGTTCCAAATGCAAAAGTGCCATTTGATATTTTAATCTAAAAAGAGCTTTTTTCTCAGGCTCCTATGTGTAGATTCAGCAATTCACTTAAATGGCAATGCATAGGTTCTTTTCATTGCCATTAAAGTGAAATAAATGAAACATAAACATAGGAGCCTGATGAAAATGGAAGAAAATTCAAATTGAGGGGACCCGGCCCGGCCACCTCGGTCTCTATACACTCTCACCACTTTATGAGGTACACCTGTTCAATTGCTTGGTAACACACATTGCTAATCAGCCAATCACATGGCAGCAACTTAATGCATTTAGGCATCTAGATGTGGTGAAGACGACTTCCTGAAGTTAAAACCGAGCATCAGAATGGGGAAGAAAGGGGATTCAAGTGACTTTGAACATGGAATGGTTGTTGGTGCCAGACCGGCTGGTCTGCGTATTTCAAAAACTGCTGATCCACTGGGATTTTCACACACAACCATCTCTAGGGTTTACAGAGAATGGTCAGAAAAAGATAAAATATCCAGTGAGTGGCAGTTGTGTGGACGAAAATGCCTTGTTGGTGTCAGAGGAGAATGGGCAGACTGGTTAGAGATGATAAAAAAGCAACAGTAACTCAAATAACCACTCGTATATTATAAATAAAAATATTATAAAAAGATATTATAACTTGGCGTTCGGCATGAGCCCCTGTCCACTGTGGAATATTTTTGCTCATTATGATATTTTTCCATTGAAACTGGAGGGCGTGTTTCTAAAATTCTACTTTACCTAATAAATATGCTAATAGTTTAGCTTCAAATACGCTACATTACGAATATGGACACATTTGGATTTGTGTCTAATGAGAGAGTTAAGCCCAATTTAACCTTATGTTTCTTTTTAAATTCTTTTGTTTTGGCTTGTTTTTTTGTTAAGCCTATGTTATTATATAGTGCAAATTTATTTATCCATTACAATTATACATTTTGTTATTCTTGTTCTGTTCTGATATGGTTAAATTTAAATGATTTGTTGTAAAGTGAGGGGAATTAAAATATCCTATAGTGTTCATAATGTTAGTACATTATAACATTATTAGGCCTCCCGTTATTATTTCTGAAAATGTGACTTATACGGGAGGTTAAGAAAAATGCACTTTGTGCATTCTGGCGCTGACCCCTACTGAAAAAAGTTATTAACATCTTTTTTTTTTTTCAGAACTCCTTGCTGAACAAAGTACAAAATCACAGTGTTTATTTTTGACGTTAACTTAATAAAACTTATTGTAAAATTAGTAACTCTACACTGCCTTGATCTCAAGATCAATACAACACGCAATACTCAAAGACCATATTAAATAACTTAACCTCATTAATATTCATATGCTAAGTCTTCATCATGTCATCGTGATATCTCAACCAGTACAATGTTTACAAAAACCCACCACATTTTAAAGTGATATTCATAGTAATTAGGTTCTGCAAGAAAACATCTTATTACCAATTTCTATACATAAATACATCATGTAGTACATCTTGATTTCACAGTAGCCTAGGCTGGCTACACAGCTACATTTGACTAAAAAATAACATGGCATTAAAGCTTCTGTAATGCCACTATAATAAACAACGTCAGACTTTCCCATATCAAACTAATGCATACACATAAATGTTGAATAGCAGCCAGACAGCTCTGCATGTGCTAGAGGGCATGTGGAGCAGACAGCACATATCAAGACAGCTTTGCTTAGCCAGACTCAAACTTACTTGTATCTATAAATTATGTGCATAATATATAAATAATAAACTAGAAAGTATACACAATACATTTTCTGTGTATTAGTGTTGTCAAAAGACCCGGTACTTCGGTACCAAGTCAGTACTAAAAAAAAAAAGAAAATGTCACAGTACCAGGTTGCTTTAAGTACTGGTGGTACCAAGTACCCAGTCAACCCGGATGGAGGGAATCTTAGGTCAATGCGGACGGAATCTCAAAATCCAGTCATGAAATGGAAACTTACATTTTAATATGGACAGTCACGGAATTTGTCAAAGTTGGCATAAATTAATCAAATCAAATCTCCATATGGACCAGTATCTGTAAATGTTAAGCAGCAAAAGTTGGTTGAAATATGAATCCTGCATGTTCTGTGCATCTCAGTGTGAATGAATGAATGAATGAATGAATGGCAGAGACGTGCAGGTTTGTTTACTACACAGACTGAAGCTGTGACGCTTGCAGTAATTTCACCATCTGCCATCTCAATGAGGACATAAATACATAAACAACATCACCAGAACTGTTGGGTCACTTCATAAGCATTTTACCATTTCATTTGAGTAAAACCAGTGTCAATTTAAAGGTATTCATCGTAACCCGTCAAAACAAACCTCTACATTGCAAGTAAACCACTCACAAATGCAACTAAATTTGACTCTGGGTGACTATATTATGTCTATTGTTAGCCATTGGCTAATAAATTCTTAGATTTTACTCACCAGTGTGTGTGTGTTCAAGGCTATTATAAGATTAGCACATTTTCACTCGCTGAACACTGACTGAAATCTTTTCAATTCATCTCAATGGATACACAGTGCACCTGTATCTGACGCTCTGTTAACTCTGTGTGAAGGCGCACGACTCGCCATCGCTTTGCTGATAGCGCTGTTTCTCACACATGCAAAGAGAGAGGGCGGGAGTCTTACAACACTGAATCGACACGCTACATGTAAACTATATTCTTTGTTGTCTTCTTCTGTCAAAATAAAGGAGTTCATTTAGAATTATTCGAAAAAACTGAAGATATGCAGGTTTCCCCGGTAGTGGGCGGAGCTAATGCGCAAATGGCAATTTCATTGGCTGGTGCTGATCTATTAGCGTCCCTGTTTTGATTTCAGCAAATCACTTCGATCGAATGCAGACAACGTGATTAATATTCATGAACCCAGCAGCTCATCAATCCATAGTGCATTGTATATTGTTAGTATGTTAGTAGAATTAAGCCCTATTCGGACGGGACTAGTTTTCTAAACTACATTTGAGTTTCGATTCTTACCACCTGACGTCTGCGATTTTCATGTACCAATTCTATGTTTATTACAGAGGTGGGAGGGTCTGATTTGTCCATCTGGGTGTCACAGAGATCACGCGCTCTGTATGCGTGCATTGCATTCATTCAGAATGATTGCCATTAGTATTATTACACATTAAATACTAAATGGCTACTATAGAAAAACCATGTTAATGTGTGGTTCCTTTAGTTTAACTTTTTTTCCTTTTTTGTGTGTAGTAGGCTAAAATATGTTTAATTTTAATAAAGGTACATATGTAATTAAAACATTATGTAACAGTGCATGAATGAACGTGAGTAATCTTAGCTGATGCTGATATTACAATAGCCGATATTAACAGTTTACTTGATCTTGCTCTTGATTTTATTATTTTTATTATTATTTTATTATTATTTATTCGCCGGTAAGCAAATATATCAAACATGCGCGTGGTAAGAGCATCTACGGTAATTCACGTTGGCCAAAACACACAAGGAAACGCATTGTGAAATAAAATATCACCGGCAATCACAGACATTCGCATTCGGACGGGATTAGTTTTCTCAGAGGATGACTGAGTTTGCTGAAAAAAAGTAGGTAATTTGCTTGTTGAGGTTGTGTGAGAAAAACACAGACGTGGCAGATTCGGACGGGATTAAAATCACCAAGTACGCCTGTGAAACACAGATTTCTCTAACGACCCCCTGTAAAACTAGTCCTGTCCGAATAGGGCTTTAGTAGTAGTATTCTCTTTTAATAATAATACGATCTATTAGGTTTTTTTTTTTTAAGAAATCCTCAATGCCTAAAAATATCTTAAGCATCACCACCAGTCTTAAGTTCAGTTAAAATGACAAATATGCTTTCAGACATGGTTATCAAGTTTAATTCAAATTGCTAAAGTTCTATCATTAAATAGTGCTTAATACCGTAATATAATGCTTGACTGATTGATTAAGAAGCTAAGATTTAAGAAGCTTTGCCATGATTGGAATTATATGTGTGTGTGTGTGTGTGTGTGTGTGTGTGTGTGTGTGTGTGTGTGTGTGTGTGTGTGTGTGTGTGTGTGTGTGTGTGTGTAAAATAGTATATCAGTCTGGCGAGTAAACTAAAAATTTTCCTAGCCAATGGCGATTATAATGCCAAGGTGTGCGTAGAGGGTTGCAAAATAAAAGTTAATTTTTACATAAAGGCATTGTGCTAGAAATATTACTATTATTTAGTAGAATGTATGTGAATCTGCTAGTACTGTTGAAAAAATGTATACAACTTTATTTTTTAAAGAAATAAATCACACAATATTTCTTCCATGTTTTGATTTTAATAGCAAAACCCGTTTATTTACCAAAAAATAAAATGTGTTTAAATTTAATTAAAAGACAAATAAAATTTTGGTGAAACTTGTTTACTGTTTTTCATAATTATATTACTTGTAGAAAAACTTTAAACACAATTGTAAATAAGCATAAAGAATGGCATTGGTTTTATTTTTAATGATAAAAAGGGTTTTTTTTTATTAGCATATTTTTGTGTTTTGCTTTGGTACTGAAATTGGTACCGAGAACCGTGGATTTCCACTGGTATCGGTACCGAATACTGAAATTTTGGTACCGTGACAACACTACCGTGTATATGTAATGTAACGTCACGACCAACATATGAGCTATCTACATGGAAGCCATAATATGACTTGGGTTTAAAATCAGTAAGCAGAAAGCATTAGAAATTGTAAGGAATAAAAGGAAACAATGAAAGGGTTAGGTCAGACTTGGACCTGGGGTCAGCATGAGACGTGACCACTGTCAGGGAGGAAGTAGGTCACCCTCGCTCTGACATTTTTTCTCTTGTGACTAAAACCTGCCCTGGACTGTCTTCTGAGGACAAGGACAGAAATTTCTGCCTTTCTTGTTCAAACAAAAAATGTGTTTTACTGATCTTTTAAGTGGCTTGTTACAAGCACTAGAGCTATTAAGCACACAATTCTCTATAAAATTGTGTAACAACATGAGGTAATTCATTATACGCTTAAGCACTTAGAAGAAACAAAACAATGTCATAATTGAAGGACATTTACTTAGAAGAAACAAAACAATGTCATAATTGAAGGACATTTAAAAATTTATATTAATGTGAATATAATGTATATTTTGTTGTATATCATAATTTCAGTGGTAAATTATTTAATATAAATGTAAATTGTAAAATACAGAACCACCAATTAAACAAAATCAAGTTTGAATGTTTGACTAATAGAACTATTTTAAACACATAAAACAAGTGTCTATTTGTGATTACATTCAACTTGTGAATGTGAACTATGGACTTTAAAAAAAGGTTCAAAAAATTTTGAAGTAATCATGAGAAAAGATCTACAGTAATCCAAATAATTTCTGGGGAAGTATATATTTAAATGACACATTTTTCTACATTGTGCTGTTCTTATCATTGATATTATTATTATTATTATTATTTTACATTTTTACTGTGTTTTGAAGTAAATTTGTCTGTAAAGTACTTTTCCACTCTATGGATTGGTGAAATTTAGACAGATAAAGGCAAACAGAATGATATTTTATTAATGAAACTGAATCTAATGATAATGATATTGTAGCCTATTTGCTAATACTGATGACCAGTATTTTTTTTTTTTCTTGATCAGAATAGTATCATTATTGAAAACTGGACCAGTGCGTCCCTAAATATTCTTTAAGGTATAAAAAGGTATAAAAGATATAAAAGTATAAAACAGGCTCCAATGCCATACACAATGGAAATTTCACAGCCCCACAGCAAATCTAACCTCAATAATGAAAAACCAGTTCTTCAAATTTGAAACTTAGAGAGTTAAAAAAGGAACCTTCTACCACACAATATAGAAGTGCTGATACAATTACATACTCCCAGAAACAAATTAATTTAATTTCATTCATCCATAATGTATATGCATATCTCCTGGCATTTCAGAAGAATAGCAATCATCCGTCTCTGGCCCTCATTTAATTATAGTGTTGCTTTAATAAACTTTAGTGACCTGAATAAATGTAATAATGGAGCTGAAGTGTCAGCACATGTTTATCAATCCACAAAGTATTTAATACAGCAGTGCTAATAGACCAAACTACAAGAGGTGGACAAAAAAAAAAAAAAAATTAAAAAAAAAAAAAAAAAATATATATATATATATATATATATATATATATATATATATATATATATATATATATATATATATATATGTAGTAGTCATCGTTGCCTCGTTAATTTTGGTACAACCCTAGTACAAATGAATGGTAATCACCTAATTAGATACAGGTGCGCTATAGGTGCGTGAGTGTGTATAAGGAAGCTATTGCGTTGTTGGCGTGCGTTGACTGCTGCAAACTGTTCTTGACTGCTCGAAAGCTGTTCTTTCGAGTTATTCCCTTATGGGGATCTTCGAGCTGTGCCACGCAGTATTTGTTATGCATCCTGGGCTGTATATCTATCGTGGTCTGACGTTGGAAGGGCTGATTTGTTAATAATCAGGTGGGTAAATGATTTGATTTAATGGGTGGATATCCGCGAAAGGATTTGTTATATCGTGTTCCCCTCTGTTGTAGCTAAAGAGGCCAAGAGCCGGTAATATGTCCGTGTGATGACAGCTGATTGGGACTGTGACCGGGCTTCCCCTTCCTTCCTGTTTGGTCTTTGCCTTCGTTGTCTTGAATAGACTCCTGTCGTTGTGCGTTGCCGTGACGTTCCGTCTTGCCTCAACTCAACTGCGCCTGCTTGACCTGTCCACATCAAGTGAACTTGACATCGGGAGATTGTGAGACCTGAGTATTAATCCGTGTGGCCGTTTGGCCACCTCCGCACTGTTTCAACTGGAAGATTGTGTCTGTGGGGTTTGTATGGTTGTGTGGATGAATTCAAAGTTGATGTGAGTGTTTGAGTGTGCTGTTTATTGTTGGAAGTGTGTGTGAGCGTGTATATGTACGAGTGTGCGAGCGTGAGAAATAAGTATTAATGGTTGTGAGTTTGCGTGATTTTAAATGCATCCTGTGTGTGTGTGTGTGTGTGTGTGTGTATTGTTAATGGACAAGGTGTAATGTGATTTGCATCTGTTATTTTGTTGTTTTTGTTTTGTATTTTGTTGATCAACTTGTATTTTTCTTTTCTTGTTTGTTGATTTGATCATTTTGATTATTGTACTTTTTTTCTTGTTTATTGAATTGTGACAATTTGACATCGATTTTGTTAACTTTGTTGGACCGGCTGAGAAGGAGTGCTGACCACTCTAGGTCCAAGTTAATGGGTACCCTTGTTCACTGAGTGATTTGAGTCTTTTGAATTCCCTGTCACTTGAATGCACGTGTGCTTGTGGTGAAGTGAGTACACTACTGTACGTTTGAAGTGCTTGTAGTGAAATGGAATTGGGTAGGTTTGTTATTTCTCCTTGCCATCCGACATGTTATTTTTGATTTTTGTTATTTTTCTTTAGTTTTGATTCTGAAGCCACATTAACCCCTGGTGTATGGAAGTGTGTGTGTGTGTGTGTGTGTCGAGCTTTTAGTCTAGTTATTATAATAAAGTATTTTTGTTATTTTCTATATTCACGTCTCTGCTGTGTCTTTGTGGGAACGAACCTGTGTGTCCTTATTGGACCATAATTTCCCTGGGTGAAATTCCCAGGGTGGCGTAGTCGGTGTTGTAATTATAATTGAGTCCAGAATAACGAAACTCACCTTTTCGATGCCACATTTTGGCGTAGTCGGCAGGATTCCACATTGATTTTGGGCTGAGACGTGAATTTGTTTTTTTTTCTATATTGTGTGGGGTGAATGTTGTGATTCTTTATTCTTTTTTTTTTGTTGAAACAGGGCGGTGTTGTGTACTGAACGTCCTATCTCTTTTTTGGTAAGTTTCACTAATTTCTTAAGGATGGATGAGGAATTACGTGACCTACGAGATCTAGTGTTACAGCTGCGGGCTGAAAATGAGAAGTTGAGGCAGGATCGGGCGATCACAGATGCAGCTGAACCCAGACCTGGTCCGTCTAATGCGTCATCAGTCTCTATTGACCCTCTGCCTGTAAATGCTGGTATTCCAGCTGCAGAGAGGTTTGTGTTTATACCACGAGATCGTAAGTGTCCTAAATTTAATGGTAGGGCGGGAATGGGTATAAACGAATGGGTTGACGAGGCGGAGGCCTGTATGAGGGTTCGTCATATGTCCATTGCCGATCGCGCATTCTTTTTATTCGATCATTTGGAAGGGGAAGCTCGGGAAGAAATTCGATATCGCCCGGCGATAGAGCGGGAAGACCCAGAGAAGATAATTTTTGCATTGCGCGAATTGTACGGTTGTTCCCAGTCTTATGTGGCTTTGCAAGAAGCATTTTTCTCTAGGAGACAGCATGAGGGAGAAACCCTATTGGAGTTTTCTTTGGCAATCATGGGTCTGCTAGAGAGGGTTAAACAGCGGTCACCCAGTGGTCTGCCAAATGCTGACTCTTTATTGCGGGATCAATTCGTTGAACATGTGAGTGAGAGCAGCCTCCGTTGAGAATTAAAGCAGCTCGTTCGTCGTCAGCCAAATTCCACCCTGCTGGAAGTGCGAAGTGAAGCTATACGATGGGAACAAGAAGGGACTCCGGGGGGCGCTAGAGGCCGTAGACATTCAGTTCCGTCGGTTCAAGGCTTCCAGTATGGAGTGGGGGGAGGTGCACATACGGGGGTTGGGGGCGTACTTCCACGCTCTGAATTGAGTGAATTAAGAGAGATGTTTAAGGCACAGCAGAAGCAGCTCGAGCAGCTCACCCAAAGCGTCACAAGGTTGCAAGGACCTTCATCCCGTGTTCCATCTGCTGGTAGCGGCCCGATTATATGTAGGCGGTGCCATAGACCGGGACACATTGCCAGAGAATGTGTTGGGGAGCGAGTGGCCCCTCATTCTAGGGACCTACCCCGTCATGCTGATTTGCCAACAGACGGTAGGCAACTTCGCTTTGGTCAACAGTCGGAAAACTAGTCCCCGCCGGGTCGCAGAGCCACGATCCGGTTGGAGAGAATTGCGGCTCAGAAATAGATTACAGTTCACGCTCGTTCCCACAGTTAGTGTCTTCGTGTCCCCACTTAGATGTTCATATAGGTGGGGTGGTTGTGTCTTGTTTAATAGACACTGGGTCAATGGTGTCTACGATTACAGAGACCTGTTTCCGTAGACATTTCGAACCGTGGGGGCAAGACCGTTTGAAGTCCTGCCAGTGGCTGCTATTGCGTGCTGCTAATGGGCTTTCTATTCCATATATAGGTTATTTGGAATTGGATGTTGAATTATGTGGGCACGCAGTCTCTAATTGTGGCATTTTGGTTGTTAAGGATCCCCCGGGAGGCATTGGTGTCCAAGCCCCTGGCGTACTAGGGATGAACGTCTTGGGGCGGTGTTACCAGCAGTTGTTCGGGCAGCATGGTACCGCACTTTTTAATTTCCCTTCTGTGGCTGGAGTACCTTCCTTTGTGAGGCAGGCCCTGCAACAGTGCCATCAAGTAAACACTCATCCTCCTCCTGGTTGTTCAGGGTGGGTTAGGGTGCGTGGTCCTCGGACGCAGCGAGTGATGGGCGGTACTATTACGTTAATAGCGACGACCTGTTCAGAACAATTTGCGGATGGAGTAGTACTCCTTGAACCCCCTGAGTCTGGATTACCGGAGAATTTGTTGGTCTCGCCTGCATTGGTTCGTGTTGTTAAAGGCACAGTCTATGTACCAATAGTTAATGTGGGTACTTTAGATGTTATGCTTTTCCCGCGCAGGGTTTTGGGCACTTTAAGCAGCGTACATGTGGTTAGTTTACCTGCAGGTGCTACAGAAGTGCGGTCTAATACAATTACTGCAGATTCACCAGTTGCTTGCCCTGCGGAGCGAGCACAAATAGATGCGGTTGAGTTGGGTTCATTACCTGATGAGGAACAGAGCCAGGTTAGGGCCTTGCTGCAGCAGTATCAGTCAATTTTTGCCGTCAATGAAAGTGACTTGGGGTGTACGAATCTCATCTCTCACAACATTCCGTTAGTAGATGAAACCCCTGTGAGGCAGCGACACCGACGTATTCCACCCTCCGAGTACGAGACCGTCCGGGCACATATAAATCAGTTGCTGGAGTCCCAAGTCATTAGGGAGAGTTGCAGTCCATATGCGTCCCCTATTGTCTTGGTGAAAAAGAAGGATGGTAGTCTACGCTTATGCGTAGACTACCGTCAACTGAATGCTAAAACCAGGAGAGATGCTTTTCCTCTGCCCCGCATAGAGGAGTCGCTGGATGCACTGTCGGGAGCCCGCTGGTTCTCCACTTTAGATCTGGCCAGTGGTTATAATCAGGTTCCCGTCAGTGAGGGAGACAAGCCAAAGACCGCTTTTTGCACCCCGTTTGGACTATTTGAGTGGAATCGGATGCCATTCGGGCTCTGCAATGCTCCCTCCACCTTCCAGCGACTAATGGAGCGGATCTTTGGAGACCAACAATATCAATCTCTTCTGTTGTATTTGGATGACATTGTAGTATTTTCGTCTTCTGTTAGCCAGCACCTGGAGCGGTTGGACGTAGTGTTCAGGCGTTTGGAGAGGGAGAATTTGAAGGTGAAGCTGGAGAAGTGTGCCTTTTTCCAGCCCGAGGTAAAGTACTTAGGCCACGTTATTTCAAGTGAGGGAGTCTCTACTGATCCCTGCAAAATTGAGGCGGTAATACAGTGGCCTCGGCCCTCTACCATTAAAGAGTTGCGTTCATTTCTCGGCTTTGCCAGCTACTACCGCCGTTTTGTGGACGGGTTCGCAAAGTTGGCGGCCCCTTTACATCGGCTGGTAGGAGAGCTGACTGGAAGCAAGTGTAGGCCAAGGCAGGAAGAGGAGGCATTCTCTAGTGCTTGGAGTAGAGAGTGTCAAGACCGCTTTGAGGAGTTAAAGAGTAGGCTGACCACGGCCCCTGTTCTGGCATACGCTGATTTTGCCAAACCGTTTGTCCTTGAGGTGGATGCGAGCCATGGAGGGCTCGGGGCCGTCCTCTCACAGGAGCGGGATGGTAAGGTACGACCAGTTGCTTACGCCAGCCGTAGTCTTAGACCTAATGAGCGGAACCTGTCAAACTACAGCTCCATGAAGCTGGAGTTTTTAGCACTCAAGTGGGCTATGACCGAACGCTTTAGAGAATATCTGTTGGGAAATAGGTGTATAGTGTACACTGATAATAATCCCCTCAGCCACTTGGCCACTGCCAAGCTGGGTGCTACGGAACAGCGGTGGGCTGCTCAATTAGCTGCCTTTGACTTCGACCTCAAGTATAGGTCAGGTAAGAGTAATACAAATGCAGATGCCTTGTCTAGGTTGCATTCTCCAGTGGCAGTAGGGGGCTTAGGCTCTGGCACCACGATACCATCTGTGTTGAGGAGAGCAATGGGGGGTGGATCTTGTAGCTGCGGCCACCCAGTATGCCATGTCTATGTTCCCTGGCCATTCGCCTGTGGAGCTGGCGTCCTTGCAGGCTGCTGACCCAGTGATTAGCGAAGTCCTGGGATTCTGGAAACGCAGGAGATATCCTGGTCCGGAAGAACGACGGAAGCTGTCGAGACATGGTTTGGTCCTGTTACGGCAGTGGAAACGTCTGGTAGAGCGAGATGGGGTTTTGTACCGAAGGGTGATGCGTCCCGATGGTAAGGAGGAGGCACTGCAGTTGGTTTTGCCAACCATTTTAAAGACTGATGTTCTGACCCAACTCCATCAAAACCATGGCCATCAAGGTGTGGAACGCACCCTTGGACTTGCCCGGCAACGATGTTACTGGCCTGGTGAAGCAGCTGAGGTGGCAAATTGGTGCCAGCGGTGTGAACGTTGCCAAGTGGCGAAAGATACACAGCCACCGGCCCGGGGACCTATGGGCCATTTGTTGGCTTCCTGCCCTAATGAGATCATTGCTATTGATTTTACGATTCTAGAACCATCTAGTTTGGGAGTGGAGAACGTGCTGGTGATAACTGACATCTTTAGTAAGTACACAGTTGCTGTCCCAACTCGGGATCAGCGGGCAGAGACAGTGGCACGACTGCTAGTGACTGAATGGTTTTGTAAATTTGGTGTCCCAGCGCGTCTTCATTCGGACCAGGGTCGTAATTTTGAGTCCGGTTTAATTCGCCAGTTATGTGCCCTTTATGGGATTGTTAAGTCACGAACTACTCCATACCATCCAGCTGGAAATGGGCAATGCGAGCGGTTTAACCGTACGCTCCACGATCTTTTGCGGACCCTTCCAAGCTCGAGAAAGCGAGACTGGGTAGCATGCCTTCCTCAAGTGGTGTTTTGTTATAACACCACCCTCCACCAGACTACAGGAGAGTCACCACATTTTTTAATGTTTGGCCAGGAGGCACGATTGCCTGTGGATTTCTTACTGGGTAGCGTTCCGGAGCCCATAGAAGGTGAGATACATGAGTGGGTATTAGAGCACCAAACTCGACTACAGGTAGCTTTTGAGGGAGCTCGAGAACGGTTGCGAGTTGCAGCAAAGAAGCGTAAAGAGCAGCATGATCTATTAGTTCGGGATGCCCCGCTCACTGTAGGGCAGTTGGTGTATCTTCGCAATTATGGGGTCCGAGGGCGTCATAAGATCAGTGATCTTTGGAGCCCTGTGTTATTTCAGATCCTGCGAGCACCTGAGGAAGGTGGTGTAGTGTACACTATTGCTCCTGCTGATGACTTGACCCAAGTAAGAATGGTACATCGTTCCTTGATTAAGGGTCGATTGGGGTCTGAGGCAGAGGCCCCAGATGGATGTGAGCACCGATCAGATCCAGAGGAGAATCCCCCTCCTCTGGAGGAAAGTTCCCTTCATCTGGAGGAGGAAGATGTTGATCTGGTGAGGGTTGTTGGAGTAGGCGTTGGGAGTGCCGAGCTTGCGGGCCAAAGTCATTCCCAGGATCCCTTGGGAAATATTGTTCCACCTCTGAGGACAGATGTGGTGCAAGTAGAAACCCCTGTGTTTGTTGAGAGAGAGGTGAGGCCTGAACCAGTCGATTTACCTGGTGAGGTTGTAAATACGGTTAGAAAGACCAGTCGAGTTACGGCGGGCCAGCATTCTAACGTGAATCGCCTCCCTAGGGCAGCGATTGGGCCAAGTGGGGCAGTTAATGCGGTCACAGCAGTCTTTAGGCCATGGATATGAGTTGTCATGTGATCGCCGGGACGTCGATCCAGTTCGGGGGGGTAGATTGTAGTAGTCATCGTTGCCTCGTTAATTTTGGTACAACCCTAGTACAAATGAATGGTAATCACCTAATTAGATACAGGTGCGCTATAGGTGCGTGAGTGTGTATAAGGAAGCTATTGCGTTGTTGGCGTGCGTTGACTGCTGCAAACTGTTCTTGACTGCTCGAAAGCTGTTCTTTCGAGTTATTCCCTTATGGGGATCTTCGAGCTGTGCCACGCAGTATTTGGTATGCATCCTGGGCTGTTTATCTATCGTGGTCTGACGTTGGAAGGGCTGATTTGTTAATAATCAGGTGGGTAAATGATTTGATTTAATGGGTGGATATCCGCGAAAGGATTTGTTATATCGTGTTCCCCTCTGTTGTAGCTAAAGAGGCCAAGAGCCGGTAATATGTCCGTGTGATGACAGCTGATTGGGACTGTGACCGGGCTTCCCCTTCCTTCCTGTTTGGTCTTTGCCTTCGTTGTCTTGAATAGACTACTGTCGTTGTGCGTTGCCGTGACGTTCCGTCTTGCCTCAACTCAACTGCGCCTGCTTGACCTGTCCACATCAAGAGAACTTGACATCGGGAGATTGTGAGACCCGAGTATTAATCCGTGTGGCCGTTTGGCCACCTCCGCACTGTTTCAACTGGAAGATTGTGTCTGTGGGGTTTGTATGGTTGTGTGGATGAATTCAAAGTTGATGTGAGTGTTTGAGTGTGCTGTTTATTGTTGGAAGTGTGTGTGAGCGTGTATATGTACGAGTGTGCGAGCGTGAGAAATAAGTATTAATGGTTGTGAGTTTGCGTGATTTTAAATGCATCCTGTGTGTGTGTGTGTGTGTGTGTATTGTTAATGGACAAGGTGTAATGTGATTTGCATCTGTTATTTTGTTGTTTTTGTTTTGTATTTTGTTGATCAATTTGTATTTTTCTTTTCTTGTTTGTTGATTTGATCATTTTGATTATTGTACTTTTTTTCTTGTTTATTGAATTGTGACAATTTGACATTGATTTTGTTAACTTTGTTGGACCGGCTGAGAAGGAGTGCTGACCACTCTAGGTCCAAGTTAATGGGTACCCTTGTTCACTGAGTGATTTGAGTCTTTTGAATTCCCTGTCACTTGAATGCACGTGTGCTTGTGGTGAGTACACTACTGTACGTTTGAAGTGCTTGTAGTGAAATGGAATTGGGTAGGTTTGTTATTTCTCCTTGCCATCCGACATGTTATTTTTGATTTTTGTTATTTTTCTTTAGTTTTGATTCTGAAGCCACATTAACCCCTGGTGTATGGAAGTGTGTGTGTGTGTGTGTGTGTGTGTGTCGAGCTTTTAGTCTAGTTATTATAATAAAGTATTATTGTTATTTTCTATATTCACGTCTCTGCTGTGTCTTTGTGGGAACGAACCTGTGTGTCCTTATGGGACCATAATTTCCCTGGGTGAAATTCCCAGGGTGGCGTAGTCGGTGTTGTAATTATAATTGAGTCCAGAATAACGAAACTCACCTTTTCGATGCCACATATATATATATATATATATATATATATTATTGCTTAACAGAATAAACAAATGCAGTGCAGAAATTTTATTGCATAGCTCATGCACATTCTCAGCATACATGGATTAATCTTTTTGTAATTTAATTGATTGACAAAGAAGAGATGACTAGTTAGAAAAGACAGGTAAATGAAAACACAATGCAGGTTGGACTCAAACCAGTATCTCTCATATGAGCACCAAACCTCAATGTGTCTGCAACACATGCTAAGCCATGGCTCTGACGTGTTTTTCTCCTATTATTTTTCCATTTGAATTTAGATATACCAATTGACCTTGCATGACTAGAAAGTAAACTCTAATAATCACATTGGGATTTAAGCGGCCCCACTGACTCGGTTTGGCCTTCAAAACCAATGGATAATACATGAAGGACATTATGATTTTCTGCCAAAGTCACTCCAGTCATGGAAATGAAATGATTTTTAATCTGAGGATAAACCAGCATGCTAATTGCTCACTACTCTGAGCGCCAAGCTATATATCACAGACTTCCTAATTGTAACCAAGGGGATAAGCCAGAGCTCGGCTTTTATAAATGTGATTTATAGATTGTGGATTTGTTTAAAGCTTCCAGTGAAGAAGAGCTGTGTAAGATTTACCAGAAGACAATATCTAGACCTTCAGCCATACTTTTTAGCTAAATTAAAGTATTTCCCACATGGCAAAGTATAACACAAAGAATAAGATTTTACCTCCAACATCCATGAAAGTAGTTTGTATATGTTCAGTATTCTTAGTTTTAAAGAGATTGCTCACACTATAATTAAAATTCGTCCACCATTTACTGACCCTCATGTCATTCCAAACCTGTATGGCTTACTTTCTTCTGTTGAACATTAAAGGAGATGAGGCATACATTAAAAAAATTGAAACAAAGCTTTTCTTGTTCCAAAAAAAACAAAAACAAATAAAAGAATAAAATTATTCTATTAACCATTAAATCAGCGGGTGAAATCATTAGTGCATTACTGTAAGTCCCACTAGTTTAATTGTTTAATACTCTATAGTGCAATTCTCCCCTGAGATGCAAATGACACACTTAAATGAGTGGGCATCAGGTTTATGAAGAATCTAAAGCTGAAAGCCACACAGAAAGTCTATTACAAATGATACTATTGGAAACATGTAGTGTATTTACACAACCAGAGCTGTGATTTCATCAAGCAAGGAAAACAGAGATGTTTTCATGGGATACACAAGGATTCCGCATCCTAAGTCCAATTCCATGCTGGCTGAGGTACTGAGCACACTTATTATAACTCGGAATCATAACTGTGTATGAAAACGATTACAAGTGCTCACTGTTTTACCACCACTAGTTTTCATTTATGTTGGAAACTGAAGTGATATTTACTGATAAGTATTTGACATCTTGTGAAAAAGTTCTATTTAAAAAGAATTGCTGTTATTTTCCAAAGAGTAAAGTATCACAACAGTAATAATAATAATACAAATTTGAGCACCAAATGAGCATATTAGAATGATTTCTGAAGGATCATGTGCCACTGAAGACTGAATAATGGCAGCTAAAAATTTAGCTTTGCCATCACAGGAATAAATTACATAAACAATGTAAACAATGTTTTTTTTTTTTTTTTTTTTTTTTTTTTTTTGATCAAATAAATGCAGCTTTGATGTTGAGAAAAAAAATGCAAACAATAATAAGATTCTTTTTTTCTTTGTGGTCCTATCTTGGAAACTGGTGCCCTTTTAATAAATGAATAAATAATGTTGTGTGATATCATATATACGTCTGAATATCATGTACATGGCCAAAAACAAACCACATCCATCATAGTGTATCACTTATTCAAGTGCGTACTCATCTGTGATACACTGAGCAATGAAGGACATGTTCCCTGGCGTTGAAGTGAGAGCTGGATGAGTAACAGCAGCTAATGAGTGAATCTATTGAGTCTCCACACAGCAGCGGGGCAGAGTTATGCCACAGACAACAATGTGGGGCTTGTTATTGATTTAGCGGTATCGTCTTTTCCCGCCTCCCCCACAATCACTCTCTTCTTGTCTCTCTTTCTCTTGCAAGCATTAAAGAGGGATTAGTACCCTGCAGATGAAAGTGTCCAGTCCAGAGCCTTTTAGCCTTTTTTTTCAGTAGTCATTATTGCATTGGTGATACAGTACAAAAGCTCTTAACTTTTTGTATTCTTAAAAGAGATATCAGGCTTTGAAAACTAACAGCTGCCAACAAGAAAATCCACATAAAATTCTCAGATGATCCAAACAAAGCCCGTTTTCCTTATACATTTACAGCTTGCTGCATTATTGATACAGCTGTGGCTGTTTCCCAAACCATGTGAACTGTCTGTATTGCATCATGTTTTTCACAATGTGAACTAAAAAGGAGTTCACACTGACTCCTACAGAGATAAAGAGACTATAGTCATTCATTTTTAAGAGAATTCGACTTAAGTTTGAGAAAAACTTGAAACTATGCAAATAAAAAGTCACATTGGTTCAGAACAATATAAGGGTCAGTTACTAATAACATAATCACTATTTATGGGTGAACTATCCTTTTTATAAAATAATCTAATGTCACTGTGAGTGACTTCATTATTGTGCATGGTGTGCCAACAGCTATAAAAAAAAATGAAAGTTTAGACTATTAAGACTACTAATGCTGACAATTTCTTGATTTATACATAGATCATTTTCTAAACGTATACAGATACTGTATATATACTGTACAAACACTGCCATATTATAAAAACATAATGTTTCTGTTGAAAATGTAATTTGTGACGGTATGGTGAGATAAACACATGAAGATGAAGATTAATACAAATAGTCGTTAAATCCACGCAAGGGTAAATCCAGGACAGAACAGGCAGGAGCCGCACACACAGGGATGTAGTAGACCGGACAACAAACAGAGAACAGAACACAACTAATATAGGAGGGCTGATGAGAATAATTAATGACACACACCTGAAACCAATGACAATAATCAGACGGAGACAGAAAGTAGGTCAAACAGAGCACATGAGGGAGAACAACAAAACAGGTTCATGAGGTGTGACATTGTTTCTGTATTTTTTCTAACCTTTAATGTTGGATGTATGCACATAAAAATAAATGGTGTTAATTTCTTACTGTCAAAATATTGGATCTCCAACAAAAAAAGAAAAAAGAAATTACAATTTAGAAAGAAAAATAACGTCTCGGTTATGTATGGTAACCCTCGTTCCCTGAAGGGGGAAACGGATATCGCTTAGATAGACCAAACTACTTTGAGTGCAAACTAAACGAGCCAATGCACATTGGCATGCAATTATTGCATCCAGCTGCTGCTGATTACTGCATGAGTATAAGAAGGCAGCAGGTGCAATGCATACCAGGTTTTCACTGAGGAGCCGAGCCAGAGACCCGGCAGCTCAGAAGGGGTACAGCAACCATGGCGACAGGACATGGTGTCTCCGTTCCCTCCTTCAGGGAACGAGGGTTACCATATGTAACAGAGACGTTCCCTTTCAGTCGGTCACTCTCGACGCCACGTCGTTGACCGGCGCAAAATGGAATCCCTACCAAAGCGCCATGGGTGCTGCCCTTTCCAATACCCTGTGCGAGCTGCCTGTGCCCCTATTATGTGTAGGCCGGGGGTGGGAACAAGTAGTTCCACTCACCATTGTCAAAGCACTACATCACTGGGTGAGATTGGATAACACTGGGAAAACGTACCCGTTCTGCTTGGAACAGGGACGCTGCGGAAGCCCCATCCTTCCCGAAGGAGGTCTCAGGAGCAAATACACACATAGCATCCATTTAGGTGTATATGGAGAAATATGATGTGATTAAAACCCTCTTGGGAATGCAGAAGTCTGCTGGGGAAACACGGGCTCTAAGGCTATACCGTGGACTATACACATACGAGTACCACTTAAGGCCTCAATATGGAACCCAGGCTTCCATGGCTCTCACGGATTCATCATGAAGGCCTGGCGCTGGATGTTCCACTGCATCCAGCTGCCAAGGGTGATGGAGGATCTCAACAGGGTCTTCAGTACGGACACTCTGGAGCAGTTTAAGCAAGCCGACACTAACCGGGGCCTCTCAGTGCCACTACCCGTTTGAGGTGAGAACACAGGAGGATACCGGCTCTACACAAAGGCTATAGAACCTAGCGAACGTGTTAGTGGTCGCCCAGCCCGCAGCTCTACAAATATCTGTCAGCGAGGCACCATGAGCCAGCGCCCAGGAGGATGCAACACTTCTAGTTGAGTGAGCTTGCAACCTGAATGGGCAGGGCACACCTTGAGCCTGATATGGCATCCACAATCCAGTGGGCCATCCTCTGCTTAGAGATGGCATTCCCCTTCTGCCGGCCTCCATAACAGACAAAGAGCTGGTCTGAGGTCCTGAAGCTTTGTGTCCAGTCTACGTAGCATCTCAATGCTCGGACGGGACAGAGCAAAGCCAGGGCTGGGTCAGTCCCCTTCAGGGGCAGCGCTTGCAGGTTCACCACTTGGTCTTAAACCCTCTGGAGTCGATTAACATGGTCATTTTCTCCTGACAACCCCGAAAAGAACTTAAATTACACTTTCAGTTTTAATCGTACAGATAAGAGCAATACATCAATCAAATCTGTAAAGGGTCTACTTTTTTTGGATACAGACATAATAACAACAAAACTTTGTGCATTTATAAAATAAAGATAACAAACAAGGTGTGCTGTCTGCAGCCTTTGTCTGCGCTGATCTTCATTTACAAACACGTCATTAAAATGAACTGTAACTCCGTGAATACTCAACGAAGAGTCATGAGAGAGATATCTATAGAACATGCCTGTAGAACAGCTATAGAACAGCTTGACATGCCGCCGAAAACAGATATTCTGTGATAAAGTAATCCATATGAAAACAACGCAATGTCCGTTTTTCATGTCTCCCTTCATTATATCTAATGTGACCACGCCCCCGCGCTGAACGCGCTATTCAGATTCAAACTGAAGTGCGTGGCTTGAATACGCCCACACAGAAGAAAAGTTCTTTTATTTTTACTGTTTGCTTCGCGATGAGAGGAATAAGACATAATTCACCCCAAAAAGACGTTATGTGTTTGAGGATTTGAGAAATGGATTTCCTCAGAAAAAAAAGAATGAAGCACTTTATTCAGCAGAGATCATAAACATGAGTAAGTCTCTTTTTATTTATTTATATACTTGTACTAGTTTTCACATAACGTGTAAACATTTTACTAGTTAGACTTTTTCCAAACTATAATTCCTGACTAAATGTATAATCAAGTGAAACATTATGAAGTTTCAATAACAATATACAATACTATATCATTCAAAAGCTTGATGTAAATAATATAAATGTAACAAATAAATGTAACTGTAACAAATGCAACAAAAAATTGTGTTCTTTTAATTTATCCCCCCTAAAAAAACTGAAAAATATTCTCAGCTCTTTTCTACATTAATAATAATAATGGTAATACTAAAAATAATAATAACAATAAATGTTTTTTTTTTGGTTGAAAATAAGATTGCTAAAAGGATTTCTGAAGGATTGTGTGACTTGAGTAATGGTGCAAAAAATTAGTTTGAAAGTCAGCTTTGATTGTTCCTAATAAACTGTTAAACTGCTCCCCCAAGTGGATATTAAATTATGTTGTGGGATAATTAAATATATTCTAAATAAACTACAAACATAAAATTATATAGATTTACTTTGTCCTCACATTCTTTCTTGTAACTCTTCCCTCTCAGTGGCACAGATGACTGAAAGGCTCATAATGCAGGCCTTTGTCTTCTCAGGTGTAAATCACAATGATATTCATGATAGTTGACGCCTAATCGCATATGACTTTTACCAACAAAAAGTGTCTTAGAAAATTTAAATCAATATATTGTTTTCTGTAAGTGAGTAAACAAGATGATTTTCACATAATTTAGAAAAAAAATTCTAGGCTAAAAGCTCCAGTTCTCAAAAATCCCGGGAACCGTTTTTCTTTATGTGTTTTTTTGCCTTATTCAAGGGTTTTAACATTTTTTGTTTTTCACTAACCACGCATAACATTTTTTTTTCTCAAAAACACAATCATGTACATACATGCTGCTCACATATTATTATAGCCCAGTTTGTGCTGATTACAGTGAGATTAGACTTTAACCATTTAGATATTTATAAGAAAAGCAAAAATGTCAGGGCATGACAAAGCTTCTCCAGGCCCCAAAAATATCCTTAGACTCCAGAGGGTTAAAGAGTGTAGTGGGAAGTCAGTAGATCCTTCCTCAGAGGAATCGGCCAAGGAGGGGCTGTCGTGAGGAGCACTAGCTCAGGGAACCAGGTCTGAGTGGGCCAATACGGCGCCACTAGCAAGACTTGCTCCTCATCCTCCCGGACTTTGCACAGTGTCTGTGCGAGAAGGCTCACTGGAGAAAAAGCATACTTGCGGTGAGAGGTCTCTGGAGAAGCAAACAGGTCTACCTGAGGGGCTCGGAACCGTCTCCAAATCAGCTGGACCGTCAGGGGATGGAGTTGCCATTCTTCCTGGAGCATTGCTCGGCTGTATGGCTGTACGGTTGAGTAGGCCTGGAATGTGAATGGCACAAAGTGACCTCAGAACCTTCTGACTCCAAAGGAGGAGGTGTCGGGCTAGTTGTGACATGCAACGGGAGAGCAGACCACCTTGTCGGTTGATGTATGCAGCAGTCACTATGTTGTCTATTTGGACCAGAACATGCTTGCCTCGTAAGAGACCTTTGAGACGGTTCAATGCAAGGTGCACTGCTAACAACTCTAGGCAATTGATGTGCCACTGCAGCTGCGGGCCCATCCAAACCCCTGAGACTGCATACCCATTGTACGTGGCCTCCCAGCCGGTGGTGGAGGCATCCGTGTAAACCATAGCATGCCTGGAGATCTGCTCTAGGGACACCCCTGCCCGGAGAAACGCAAGATCTAACCACAGGGTGAGGGTCTGGACACAGGCGCACTTCCACGCCCAACTAGGGACTCGCCCATAAAGCCAGTGTTAGAGCAGTCTCATATGTAACAGGCCGGGCGGTGTAACAGGCCGCCATATGCCCCAGGAGCCTCTGAAAAAGTTTCAGTGGGACCGCTGTCCCGCGCTTGAATGAATTCAAGCAGGCTAGCACCGACTGCGCACGTTCCTCTGTGAGGCGTGCTGTCTGTTAAACCGAATACAACTCCAAACAGAGAAAAGAGATCCTCTGCCTCGGCAAGAGTTTGCTCTTTTCCCAGTTGACCTGTAGTCCCAACAGGCTCAGGTGCCGGAGCACCAAATTCCTGATCCCGAGATTGTGCTAGTATCAGCCAATCGTCTAGATAGTTGAAAATGCAAACTCCCTGCTCTCTGAGGGGAACAAGAGCTGCCTCCATGACTTTTGTGACAACACGGGGAGACAGGGACAGCCCGAAGGGCAGGACCTTGTACTGATATGCCCGTCCTTCGAACGCAAACCGCAGAAAAGGTCTGTGGCGCGGAAGGATGGATACATGAAAGTACGTGTCCTTTAGGTCGATCGCTGCAAACCAATCTTGGGGACGGATGCAACTGAAAACGCGTTTCTGTGTCAACATCTTGAACGGTAGCCAGTGAAGGCTCCGATTAAAAACTTGCAGATCCAAGATCTGTTGTAACCCACCGCCTTTCTTGGGTACAATAAAGTAAGGCTGTAAAACCCTGTCCTCATATCGGCTGGAGGGACCGGCTCTATCGCGTCTTTCGCTAGTAGGACTGCGATCTCTTCCCGCAAAACAGGTGCATCAGACGCTTTCACTGTAGTGAAGCAGATACCGCTGAACTTGGGGGGACACTGGGCAAACTGAATCGCATAGCCGAGGCTGATTGTCCACAGAAGCCAGCGGGACGGGCTGGGTAGCACTGACCAGGTACTTAAAACCCTTACAAGTGGGACCAGCGGAACCACAGCCGTACCCGCAGTGGGGCAGCGAGGTTGAACACAGGGACCCAACTCAGGCGGCTTGTGAACAGGCCGGAGTGTGGTGCGAGTGTGGGGTGCAGGGCTCACCACAGCCGTACCCGCAGTGGGGCAGCGAGGTTGAACACAGGGACCCAACTCAGGCGGCTTGTGAACAGGCCGGAGTGTGGTGCGAGTGTGGGGTGCAGGGCTCACCTGGTTCCATGGGTTGGCAGAGGGTGCGTGAGTAGGGCCTTTGTTGACGCTCTCGAACCTCCCGCTGCTGCCATCTGGCGAAGGAGGAGGATGAGTAAGGTCCGGTGCTTGGCCGTCCGCAACTCTTCGTGCATTCCTGGGACCCAGAGAGGAAGAAAACTGCTCTCTCGTTGAGATTTCCAGATGCTCCGCCTGGCCCTCCTCCAGGGGAGGGAGAGGTGCCTTCACCATCCCCCAGAAAGCAGCTACCTCTCTCTCGGTCACCCGTCCCGGGGCCTCTTGCTCTTCCGCTCACCGCCAGGTTTGCCTGCGCCCAGCTCTACAGCACCACGACTGCGTCGCTGAAGAAGCCGGTCTGGGACACAGGAGCATTGAGAAACCGGACCTTGTTAGTGTCCCTCATGTCTGTCAGACCCAGCCAGAGATGGTGCTCCTGGACCACTAATGTGGACATCGCACGATCCAGCAAACTCACGGCGACCTTCGTCGCTCGAAGAGCAAGGTCAGTGAGGGTTTGGAGTTCTTCCAGAACTCCTGGATCGTGACTATCCTCATGCAGGTCCTTCAGTGAAACCTTTTGAGAAATTTGCTCTTTAGGAAATGTTCTTTTAGTGCTGAGGCGCACAGGGGTCGTGCAGCCTGAAGTGTGCAATCTATTAGACACAGGAACGACCGCCACTGAAGTGCCGTCTCGCCAACACACAAACCTTCCGAGAGCGTGCTGAACTCGTAGTTCACAGCAGACAAAGACTAACGCTCGGCTCCGAAGCGAAAAGCTGGTATGCATTGCACCTGCTGCCTTCTTATTCTCACGCAGTGATCAGCGGCAGCTGGATGCAATAATTGCATGCCAATGTGCATTGGGTCATTTAGTTTGCACTGTAAGTAGATTGGTCTATCGAAGCGATATCCCATTTTGCGTCACTCTCAACGCCACGTCTGTGACCGAGTGAAAGGGAACCAGTATTATCCTAAAATTTGAGTAAATTTTCATGTTAAACATTAAACGTATGGCATGGTTTACCCAAAAATTTTAAACGCTTTTTGGTTACCAACATTTTATTTATTATTATTATTTTTTTTTTATCTCATACAGTACTGGTTTGGAATGACATGAGGGTTATTAAATGATGACAGATTTGTCATTTGTGGTTAACCTGTCCCTTTAATTATCTTTTTTAATATTAATAGGAAGGCAATGTTTTAATATTTTAAATCATTTGGGTAGTTGTCATTCAAAAGAATAGCTGCCCTAAAACTTCATCAAGCACCAGTGTTAAATTACTGATCAAATTAAATTGCTCCTGGGACTAACATTTTCAATTTAAAAATATGGACAAATATAACTCAGAATTTTCCATAGTTGATGTATCTTCCTTTAAAACCCTATTTAGATGGGCCTATTTGGACCACAAGGACTAGAAAGTGCCATAATAAGTTGTCTAACTGGTGCTGAGATACTGTAAATAGGCTAGATAAAAGTTTCCAACACAACTTCAACTTACATAAGCTCTCTTTTTGACATTCACAACAGAGAAACAAAGCAAAGTAAATAATTTATGGTGCTCTTCACTTCCCTCCGGGAGTGAAAGAACCCTCCTAGACTCTGAAATGGAGACCAGCTCATGATGAGGTTTGTAATTTGCTCATTTGCTCATGATTACAGGCTGCTGTCAGCTCACAATGTTTTCAGACTGTCATTGCTAATGAGTTCACATCTGTGATGCTGGTGAAGCGTGGTAATGTCACACCACCTTAACCCCTCCCAAACCTTTCAAAATGTGCCAGTTGGAAAAGGTCACATGTCCGGCAGAGGGAAGCATGCTAAGCAAGTATAATAGGTGGGTGAGCAAAGTTGGTTGGGCAGAATGTGCTGGAAACCTGTGCATGTGCAGATGTCAACCTATCTATGGTTTCCATATTGACGTTTAATGTGCACGTTTATGCAACTGGAAACTTTTCCTCGTTTTAACAAGCCTCTGCCCCTTCCACTGCCTCAGTGCCATCTATGCTTTTGTACTGACATATTTGTACATACATCGGTACCAAAATCAACCATACACACTTCTCTTTTCTCTCAGGTTTTTGTTAAACATTGCTAAAAACAACCAACAAGTCTTTGATCACTAGTCCTACCATGTATTCAAATCAGGGTCAACCTGAAATCACCAGCCCTGATCTTTCCGCAGGCTAAGAGCAATATTACTCTGATATGGGGAAAAAAAATGCATAATCAAAACACTCCTTTGTGTTTCACCATGACCTTAAGATATGGTGGATCCACATGCAACATCTCACGTCTCAGCATTAACGTTGTGTTTCTTGACAGTTGCGGGATCCCCCGGGGACGCATATGTTACACACAGCAGTGCATCTGTTTCGCTGATGCTACATGTTGATGCCTGCATAGTTTTCCCATCACCCTGGTGAAGAAAAAACAAATGAAAGCTCTGAAAATATGGAAAGTGATTCGCCTCATTTGTGAACTGAGCGTAGAATCAGAGGGTTGCTCCGAATGAAAGTTTAACATTTCATATGGCGACTTCATGTTGTGAAACACATGCTTTATTGCTTAATGAATGACATTGCAAAGCATACTTTTTTATTTCAGTTGTGAAATATGTTCACCCTTAAGTAAGGACACAAGTTTACTTTGTATACTTGCAAAGAAACATTACTTTTAGCAATTAAATGGGGTCCAAAACCCAGTATCTGGTTTTACCACCATTTGCCTCACGCAGTGCAACACATCTCCTTCGCATAGAGTTGATCAGGTTGTTGATTGTGGCCTGTGAAATGTTGGTCCACTCCTCTTCAATGGCTGTGCTAAGTTGCTGAATATTGGCAGGAACTGGAACACACTGTCATATAAGCCGATCCAGAACCTTCCAAACATACTCAATGGCAGTGTTTGGAATAACGGCGTTTAAAAGAACGGCGTTAGGTAACGACGTTATTTTTTCAGTAACGGGGTAATCTAACTAATTACTTTTCCCTTCGTTACAACGCCGTTAACGTTACTGAACGTTAAATGCGGCGCGTTACTATGCATTGATTTAATATGCAATCCGAATGCACCCCTGGCTCACACAGCGAGTGAGCAGGTGGGTTAATAACGAGATAAGCGATTATGATTGGCTAAGGCAGAGTCATGTGTTTCATGGTAGCCAATCAGAGCCAGTGTTTTTACACACACGCGCCAGCGGCGCCTAACATACACAGTCACACACGCAACAGCTACACAGAGATTCGCAGCAGCAGCAGAAATGGCGAGTCAGGAGCAATCCGATGAAAAGTCGGCATTTTCAAGGTGGAGATATAAGCACTACTTCAAATTCATTGTAGTCAAAGGCAAGAACGTGCATGTAATGTGTGACACACGCATCTACAAAGCTAGTGGCCAAAAACACTTTTCTTACAAAGAGTGCAGGATAAAACTCTTGCTGTCTGTTGACGTGCAATAAATCTCGAAAGTTATGTACGAGTTATGTATGTTCTACTTATTCAACTGACTTGTGAAAACTGCTAAAAAAAAAAAATTCTTTGACATATAGCAACTTTTTTTTTTTTTTTTTTTTTTTTACAGTAACGCAAATAGTTACTTTCCCTGGTAACGAGTTACTTTTATTATAGAGTAATTCAGTTACTAACTCAGTTACGTTTTGGAACAAGTAGTGAGTAACTATAACTAATTACTTTTTTAAAGTAACGTTCCCAACACCGCTCAATGGGTGACATGCCCGGTAAGTATGCAGTCCATGCAAGAACTGGGATGTTCATACACATCTTGAGTAGCAAGATTGTGTTCAGTTTCAACTATTTCTTCCATTTTATATTTTTGGGTAAGAACAAGAAACACTTCTTCCAGTACTTAGTGTCTTGCATTCCAATATATGAAAACATTTCTGGAATCTGCATCTGAAATACAACCCGAATTCCGGAAAAGTTGGGACGTTTTTTAAATTTTAATAAAATGAAAACTAAAAGACTTTCAAATCACATGAGCCAATATTTTATTCACAATAGAACATAGATAACATAGCAAATGTTTAAACTGAGAAAGTTTACAATTTTATGCACAAAATGAGCTCATTTCAATTTTGATTTCTGCTACAGGTCTCAAAATAGTTGGGACGGGGCATGTTTACCATGGTGTAGCATCTCCTTTTCTTTTCAAAACAGTTTGAAGACGTCTGGGCATTGAGGCTATGAGTTGCTGGAGTTTTGCTGTTGGAATTTGGTCCCATTCTTGCCTTATATAGATTTCCAGCTGCTGAAGAGTTTGTGGTCGTCTTTGACGTATTTTTCGTTTAATGATGCGCCAAATGTTCTCTATAGGTGAAAGATCTGGACTGCAGGCAGGCCAGGTTAGCACCCGGACTCTTCTACGACGAAGCCATGCTGTTGTTATAGCTGCAGTATGTGGTTTTGCATTGTCCTGCTGAAATAAACAAGGCCTTCCCTGAAATAGACGTTGTTTGGAGGGAAGCATATGTTGCTCTAAAACCTTTATATACCTTTCAGCATTCACAGAGCCTTCCAAAACATGCAAGCTGCCCATACCGTATGCACTTATGCACCCCCATACCATCAGAGATGCTGGCTTTTGAACTGAACGCTGATAACATGCTGGAAGGTCTCCCTCCTCTTTAGCCCGGAGGACACGGCGTCTGTGATTTCCAACAAGAATGTCAAATTTGGACTCGTCTGACCATAAAACACTATTCCACTTTGAAATAGTCTATTTTAAATGAGCCTTGGCCCACAGGACACGACGCCGCTTCTGGACCATGTTCACATATGGCTTCCTTTTTGCATGATAGAGCTTTAGTTGGCATCTGCTGATGGCATTGCGGATTGTGTTTACCGACAGTGGTTTCTGAAAGTATTACTGGGCCCATTTAGTAATGTCATTGACACAATCATGCCGATGAGTGATACAGTGTCGTCTGAGAGCCCGAAGACCACGGGCATCCAATAAAGGTCTCCGGCCTTGTCCCTTACGCACAGAGATTTCTCCAGTTTCTCTGAATCTTTTGATGATGTTATGCACTGTAGATGATGAGATTTGCAAAGCCTTTGCAATTTGACGTTGAGGAACATTGTTTTTAAAGTTTTCCACAATTTTTTTACGCAGTCTTTCACAGATTGGAGAGCCTCTGCCCATCTTTACTTCTGAGAGACTCTGCTTCTCTAAGACAAAGCTTTTATAGCTAATCATGTTACAGACCTGATATCAATGAACTTAATTAATCACTAGATGTTCTCCCAGCTGAATCTTTTCAAAACTGCTTGCTTTTTTAGCCATTTGTTGCCCCCGTGCCAACTTTTTTGAGACCTGTAGCAGGCATTACATTTTACATGAGCTAATTAAGTGGATAAAAGTGTAAAATTTCTCAGTTTAAACATTTGCTACGTTATCTATGTTCTATTGTGAATAAAATATTGTCTCATGTGATTTGAAATTCCTTTAGTTTTCATTTTATTAAAATTTAAAAAACGTCCCAACTTTTCCGGAATTCGGGTTGTAGCATCTATTTACACAGTTTATGTAACTCATAGGGGGCATGGATGCATTTCAACTGCAGATACAGATTTATAAATAGGCCTCATGTTTTGTTTTTAACATAAAACATTGAAAACTGATATTTGAAATAATTTTAATCATGAAAGAAATGGTTGAATTGTGAAATTAAATCCACAAGTGAATGTTAATGAGTGAGTCATTGAGATTCAACCGATTAATTCAAACGGCTGATTCATTCAGAAACAAAGCATTTGACCATGTTAATGAGTGAATCACTGAATCATTTATGCAACCGATTCGTTCAAGCACCATCCATTGCTCAGAGATGCAAAACAGGGCTGTGATCTTTGTTTGAAACTATTTTCATTAGCAATATTATATCACAAATGTAAGTCATTTATTGCTTTACTGAACTTGCATAAAATTATTATTTAATGTGTTCATGCATCTGCAGAAAAAATGTAATCTTTGTGTGATAAAGATTAATTTAACTATGCCTGTCAGGATCTGGGTTCTCTCTCTCTCTCTCTCTCTCTCTCTCTCTCTCTCACATCTCTCATCTCTCTCCTCTCTCTCTCTCTCTTTCTCTCTCTCTCTCTCTCTCTCTCTCTCTCTCTCTCTCTCTCATCTCTCTTACACTCCAGTGCGCGCACACTTGTTTGCGCTCTGTCATCACCTGTTCATCATTGCAATCAGCGTTTTCGCTGCTTTGCGCTCACACCTGTGTCTTGTCTTGTCTAATTACTCGGTCTACTTCTGGCGTTTGTTCTCTCTGTCCGGAGTCGGATTATTGTGTGAGCTATGCCCTCGTATGCATGTTTACTGTAACCCTGTCTTGTCCTGTCTTGTGTAGCAGCGTTCGCCTTAGTGTGCCCTGTCTCCTGTTCCCAGCCGGGAAGTGCCTCACCTGGAGTTTCTCTCCGCTCAAGTAGCCCTACACCTGTGCAAAGTCCTGAGAGCAAGTTTTTTTGTTCGGCGCTGCCCCTCCCGGCAGAGACTCTTCTGTCAAGCTTTTAAGGAGAGTGTTTTTTTTATGCCATCTACCTTCGGCTGTTTTTTGTTAAATAATAAAGGACTTTGACTTGAGCTACCTTTGCTTTTGGATCTTCTGTCTCTCTGCCTGACAGAATAATCCGACCACGATGGATCCAGCGAAGCTGGGGTCTTTTTTTTTCTGATGTTGAGATCCAGGGAGTTATGCTGGGCCATAACGAGGAGGAATTATCTGCTGCCAGGGGCGCAGTGGAGAGTTTGGCTGCTCAAGTTAATGATCTGTCGTCTCGCCTTCTTCATGCTCACCAGGAATCACCAGTCGTTCCAAGTCGTCCATCTCTTCCTGAACCCCGTGTGAACAATCCTCCATGTTATGCCGGTGAGCCGACTGAGTGTAGAGCCTTTCTTACGCAGTGTGAGGTGGCTTTGTCCCTGCAGCCACAGACTTATGCGGAGGACTGCGCCCACATCGCCTATGTAATTTCGCTGCTGACAGGGCGCGCTCGGGAGTGGGGAACCTCCGTCTGGCAGGCTGGGTCTCCCTGTTGCCACCGTTTTGAGCTTTTTAAGGAGGAGATGATTAAGGTCTTCGACCAGTCAGTTTTTGGACACGAGGCTTCGCGTCTTCTCACCACGATCCGCCAGGGGAGGAGAACAGTGGCCGACTTCGCCATAGAGTTTCGCACCCTTTCCACCACATGCGAATGGAACGAGCCTGCCTTGGTCGCGCGTTTCCTGGAGGGTTTGAATGTGGATTTGAGGGAGGAGCTTTACGTTCGTGGCGCACCGGTCTAGCTCGACCAACTGATTGAACTGGCGATTCGCCTGGATAGATGCTTTGTGCAAAGGCGACGGGCCCGTGCTGCTCCTGCCTCTTTTCGTGATCCGCCTGCTGTCATGGCTAGACCTGAGCCAGAACCCATGCAGCTTGGTAGCATTTGTCTCCAGACTGTGTCTTTATTGCGGTGCGGCTAGCCACTTCCCAGCATCTTGTCCAGTAAAAGCCAGAGCTCGCCAGTAGACAGGGGAGTACTGGCGAGCGCTGCTGTAACATCCTCTCCACCCAAGTTCCGGACCACGCTGCCAGCAGTCCTTCGTTGGGCGGGTTCCTCTGTGACGTGCCCCGCGTTGATCGATTCGGGATCTAGGGGGAACTTTATTGATGAGAGCTGGGCTCAAGAACACAACATCCCTCTGGCGGACCTGAGGGGTAACACCACTGTCTTTGCCCTGGATGGTAGTGTACTGTCTAGGGTTCACCGTGTCACCAGTCCGGTGAGTCTCACTATCAAGAGACTATTTATTTTCTAATTTTTCAGTCCCCCTATACCCCCATTGTGTTAGGACATCCCTGGCTAGTCCAACACAATCCTCATATTGACTGGGTCAAGGGAACCGTTTTGTCTTGGAGTCTTTCTTGTCATGTTAATTGTTTAATGTCCGCTATCCCTGTTCCCTCTTCTGCTTCTGTTTTTCAAGAGGAGTCTGGTGATCTGACTGGAGTCCCGGAGTAGTACAATGATTTGCGGGCAGTTTTCAGTCGCTCCCAGGCCGTTTCCCTTCCGCCTCACCGTCCTTATGATTGTAGCATTGATCTCCTCCCCGGCACTACACCCCCCCGCGGTAGATTGTATTCCCTCTCGCCGCCCGAACGAGAGGCTTTAGAGCGATACCTCTCCGAATCTCTTGACTCCGGGATTTTTGTCCCCTCCTCCTCCCCTGCTGGTGCAGGATTCTTCTTTGTGAAGAAGAAGGACATTCGTTGCATCCTTGCAATGATTATCGAGGGTTGAACGACATAACGATCAAGAACCGCTATCCCTTGCCCCTTATGTCGTCAGCTTTTGAGATCTTGCAGGGCGCAAAGATCTTCACAAAGTTAGATTTACGTAACGCATACCATCTTGTCCGCATTAAGCAGGGGGACGAATGGAAGACCAAGTTTAACACCCCCATGGGTCACTTTGAATATCGCGTTCTTCCTTTCAGGCTGGTCAACGCCCCCGCTGTATTTCAGGCATTGGTCAATGACGTCTTGCGGGACATGTTAAATGTCTTTGTATTCGTGTATCTGGACGACATTCTCATTTTCTCACCCTCACTCGAAGTTCATGTTCAACACGTTTGCTGGGTTTAACAGCGATTACTCGAGAACCGTCTTTTTGTCAAGTCTGAAAAGTGTGTGTTCCACTCTCGATCGGTCACTTTCCTGGGATTAGTGGTCTCTAATGAGGGCATCAGCATGGATCCCGAGAAGGTGCGGGCAGTTCTCGATTGGCCCGTTCCTGAATCCTGAGTTGCACTCCAGCGTTTTTTAGGTTTTGCTAAATTTTATAGACGATTCATACATAACTTTAGTCAAGTGGCCGCTCCTCTATCAGCCCTCACCTCGACTAAATCTCAATTTGTTTGGTCTGAGGGGGCACAAGAGGCTTATGATCGACTCAAGAAGTTATTCACCTCTGCGCCCATTTTAGTTACCCCGGACCCTAAAAGACAATTTATAGTTGAGGTCGACGCTTCCGACATGGAAGTTGGGGCTATTCTATCGCAACGTTCTTCCCTAGATGACAAGGTTCATCCGTGTGCCTTTTTTTCCCATCGTCTTTCTCCGTCTGAGCGCAATTATGATGTGGGTAATCGGGAGCTTTTGGCGATTCGGCTAGCTTTGGGGGAGTGGCGACACTGGTTAGAGGGAACCAATGTTCCATTTATCGTTTGGACTGACCACCGTAACCTCGAGTACATCCGTTCCGCCAAGAGACTTAATGCTCGTCAGGCCCGCTGGGCATTATTTTTTGGTCGTTTTAATTTTTCGATCTCTTTTAGGCCAGGTTCTAAGAACCTTAAACCCGATGCCCTCTCGCAGCAGTTCGGCTCCACAGAGGAGGCTTTGACCAAGGAGGCTATTATACCTCAACACTGCGTGGTCGGAGCTGCCATCTGGGGAGATGAACAGAAGAGAGCTCTTTCACTCGTTGACAGACCCCCTCGTGCCCCGACGGGAACGTTATTTGTTGAGACGGCACGCTCATCCGTTCTCCAGTGGGGGCACGCCTCTAAATTAGTCGCTCATCCCGGTGTAAGGGGTACTTTAGCCGCTATTCGTCGGAGATTTTGGTGGCCCACTAGAGTGAGTGACATACGCCGGTCCAGTAGCAGTCAAACTAAAGTTATCTCGCCAGTTACGTCGGGTACATCCTGTATTTCACTTATCCTGTGTCAAACCTGTCATTCGCGCTCCCACCCATCCCACCCTTCCTCCTCCTCCTCTCGATGAGGTGGATTCCCTTTACAGAGTTCGCAAGCTACTTGATGTTCGTCCTCGGTGGCGTGGCCAGTAGTTCTTGGTGGACTGGGAGGGCTATGGTCCTGAGGAGAGGCAGTGATTGCGGCTCGGGACATCCTGGACCACTCACTCATCGAGGACTTCTACCGGGCTCGCCGGGCCCTTCCCTTGGGAGCGCCAGGAGGCGCTCTTTGAGGGAGGGGTACTGTCAGGATCTGGGTTGTCTCTCTCTCTCACATCTCTCATCTCTCTCCTCTCTCTCTCTCTCTCTCTCTCTCTCTTTCTCTCTCATCTCTCTCACACTCCAGTGCTCGCACACTTGTTTGCGCTCTGTCATCACCTTTTCATCATTGCAATCAGCGCTTTCGCTGCTTTGCGCTCACACCTGTGTCTTGTCTTGTCTAATTACTCGGTCTACTTCTGGCGTTTGTTCTCTCTGTCCGGAGTCGGATTATTGTGTGAGCTATACCCTCGTATGCATGTCTACTGTAACCCTGTCTTGTCCTGTCTTGTATAGCAGCGTTCGCCTTAGTGTGCCCTGTCTCCTGTTCCCAGCCGGGAAGTGCCTCACCTGGAGTTTCTCTCCGCTCAAGCAGCACTACACCTGTGCAAAGTCCTGAGAGCAAGTATTTTATGTTCGGCGCTGCCCCTCCCGGCAGAGACTCTTCTGTCAAGCTTTTAAGGAGAGTGTTTTTTGTTCCATTTTTTATGCCATCTACCTTCGGCTGTTTTTTGTTAAATAATAAAGGACTTTGACTTGAGCTACCTTTGCTTTTGGATCTTCTTTCTCTCTGCCTGACAATGCCTACATGAAATTATATTAAAAAAAAAGCATACAGAAGAATTTTTTGCCGTCTACAATTTAGAATGCCTGGAACTTTGAGTTGTAATAGACCAATAAATCAATGTGCGTGCACTCTGTGTGGTTGGTGATATTTGGTGGCACGTCATTACAACGACACCTATCAAATTATCGCAGACGATGGGAAATGAAATCACATGCGGTTGTCTGCACATGAGCAAAGGTGTTTTTATGAGTCTTACTAGCGAGCGCCAGACAACTTATTTGTCAAACCTGCTTTCCTATAGTCTGTGTTCTTCTAAATATTTTGTAGTAAATAATTAATATACTTAGGGGAAATGTATCAGAGTAAAAGTATACATTTTAATTAGGAAATGTAGTGGAGTAAAAGTAAAAGTTGCCTGAAATATAAAAACTCAAGTAAAGTACAGATACTCCCCAAAAAAACTTAAGTACTGTTATGAAATATTTTTACTTCTTTACACCACTGTCCATGACATATGTCTGCCCATACCATAACCCCACCCCCCACCCACCCGCCACCATGGGCCAATCGATCCACAATGTTGACATCAGCAAACCGCTCACCCACATGACGCCATACATACTGTCTGCCATCTGCCCTGTACAGTGAAAACTGTTATTCATCCATGAAGAGAACAACTCTCCAAAGTGCCAGATGCCATCGAATGTGAGCATTTGCCCACTCAAGTCAGTAACGATGACGAACTGCAGTCAGGTCGAGACCCCAAGCATGCAGATGATCTTCCCTGGGACGGTTTCTGACAGTTTGTGCAGAACTTCTTTGGTTATGCAAGCCGACTGTTGCAGCAGCTGTCCGGGTAGCTGGTCTCAGGCAATCTTAGAGATACCAGATATGGAGGTCCTGGGCTGGTGTGGTTACATGCGGTTTGCAGTTGTGAGGCCAATTGTATGTACTGCCAAATTCCCTGAAACGCCTTTGGAGATGGCTCATGGTAGAGAAATGAACATTCAATCCACAGGCAACAGCTCTTGTGGACATTCCTGCAGTCAGCATGCCAATTGCACCCTCCCTCAAAACTTCCAACATCCGTGGCATTGTTCTGTGTGATAAAACTATACGTTTTAGAGTGGCCTTTTATTGTGGCCAGCCTAAGGCACACCTGTGCAATAATCATGCTGTATAAACAGCATCTTGATATGCCACACCTGTGAGGTGGATGAATTATCTTGGCAAAGTAGAAGTGCACACTAGCACAGATTTAGACAGATTTGTGAACAATATTTGAGAGAAACAGGCCTTTTGTGTACACAGAAAAAGTTCTAGATCTTTGAGTTCAGCTCATGAAAAATGGGAGCATGTGCATTTATAATTTTGTTCAGTGTATATTAATGTCAACACCAAAAGATGATAATGTTCTATTTATTAATACCATGTGCTGTTGTTTTGTTGCCTGTTGATTTAAACGTGTTGACTTATTATTGATTGGATCGCTTGATGTTTTTATCATTCATCAGCTGGGAAAAATTATTCTGAAAGTGATTTCAACAATATCATAGTATATATGTAGCTGTGGTATGGAATTCCCAATTTTCACAAAATAATAATGATTATAAAAAATGTATGGGCTAGATTTATTAACAGTTTGCACTAGCACAAACTATATTTTGGTGTTAAAATAGTACTCTCAGGAATTACCAAAGATGCATAGTGAAGAATTAGCACTAAAAAAGCATGGACAGTTTTTTTTTTTTTTTGCATCTGACCTTATTGAATATGCATTTGTGGGAGTTTCCCTTTCAGATGCAAAATGTATTTAAGAAGAGTAATAAAATGAATCACGCAACTTGAATTAATAACATTTGCACTCGTCAAATTACTGGTATTTGTGGCATTATTTAACGCCCCCCAAAAAAGCATGTCTTAAAGCAGGTGATAGCAGCTGCTCTTAGATTATGCTGGCCATTATGGAAAATATGTGGCTGCGTCTGTGCTCTTTAATGTGCACATTTCTTTTAAATCACCCACAGAATTTTCTGCTCCCATCGGCACTTTTATGGGATTGCTCTCTAATTTGCCCTGTTTAGTAAATCAAGCCTTTAATGTGCAATTATTTTTATACTTATCACCCCTTGATAAGAATGAACCTTGATGAGAATGAACTAAAATATAAGACTTTTCAATAAGATGATTTCAAAAATCGGTTTATTCTGATTTGTAAATTAATCATTCTCACCAGTAAAATGACTCTTTGCCTTTTGCCACTTCATTGGCAAAATCCTGTTCAAAAGAATAGGCTAATTCATTCACTTCCTGATTCATTCATTACTCATTCAGTTGTATCACTCAATCACCTCTGATTGTAATTGTATGGAGAAAAAAAAATACACAAGTACATTATACAAAATCTCTCCTTTAGCTTTCCACAGAATAAAGTTATATGCATTTGAAACATGAGGGTGAGTAAATTACATAATTTTAATATATTACAAATAGACACAAATCAAGGCTCTTGAGTACACATGTGAACAGTCTCACACATTAACAATCTGTAAACCTTCACACTGTAGGTGTAAAAAAAAAAAACTCAACCCTTCTAATATATCCATCAAGCACAGCAGAGCAGAGGATTATGGTGCTCTGAATGCTGTGGCCTTGGATTTATCCACTGTGAGAACTATAAGAAATGCTGAGCTGGTTATAGAGCCTAGCCTTAGAGAAGCAAATAACATTATCATTAAACTCCTTTACCACTGCGTGTGTTGATAAAAAGCTGGTCCAATATTTTAGGGAGAAGCTTCAAGGAGTAGAGCTATAAGAAATGCTTAATATTAATCCATATTTATAATGATCGCAGTCGGATATTGGGATATGTATATGCGAGAGAGCTTAATAAAATATGTTATGTAATAACCCTTTGGCAAGGGGACAAATTATTAATTTCACCCTCCAGATAAGACACAGGAAAACACAAGAACAAAGAGACAAACACACTGCACTAGCACTGCTCATGCATAACAAAGCCAGACTGGATGGCTGATATATCACAATTATATAAGGAACTGCACGCTACAATATTTGCATACACTTAATAAGACAGTAAAATGGGCTTACCTGTTTGTTTTCAAAATAGACACAGCAGGCAGGCAAAAACAGAAGAGAAAGAAAGTAATATTAACGTATTGTAAAATGCAAATGTGGACTCAATAAGAAAGACATTTTAATTTTCTACTCTAAAAGTTTGCTTCCATGCGATACATCTGGACTGTGCTGTTGACTCAGGCTCTGTTATCATGTTGTGTCTACAGTATGTATATTGTATTGGTTGTTATATTATTTGGTTTGCTTGTTTTGTCTGTGTACTTCTGTTTATTTTTTTATAAGTCACTTCAGACACTGGTTAAAAGCACTGAAGTTAACATATCATTACTATTAGTATAGGTAGTAGTACCTTGCCAAATTGCAAGATACTGCAAGACATGCGCGGTCATAAATAGACGACCATGCAGAGAAAAAATAAATAAATAAAATCCTAAATGACTGATGTGATCATGACTGTACTTTTTTTTCTCAGAAGTATATATATTATTACATTTGTAAAGTTATGCATTAATTTAAAATTATCACCAACTACTCAATTAAATCACCTGACTACTGTAGTTCTCAATGATGATATATTTCCTACGCAAGCAGGGACTACTGTATGAAATACATAATTGAAGGGATAGTTCACCCAAAAGTGAAAATTCTGTTATTAGTTACACACCCAAGGGAACTACCAAGTTTAAGACCCAGAAAGGTAGTAAGGACATCGTTAAAATAGTCCATGTGACATCAGTGGTTTAACCTTAATTTAATAAAGCTAATAGAATACTTTTTGCATTGCTTGGATTTCATAAAAAATATCTTAATTTGTGTTCTGAAGATGAACGAAGGATTGCAACGAGGGTGAGTAATTAAAGGATTAGTTCATCTAAAAATGAAAATTAGCCCATAAATTACCCACCATGAAGTCATCCTTGGTGTACTGTATATGACTTTCTTCTTTCATACGAATTCAGTCAGAGTTATTAAAAAAATTGTCTTTGATCTTTCAAGCTGTTTGATGCCACGGGTTTTGCACTGCATCAGTTCATGAGAAGTTTAATAAAAAACACATCCATTAAAAAATTTGTCTCATGCAGCTCCGGGGGGTGAACAAAGGCCTTCTGTAGTGAACCAATGTGTTTTTGTAAGAAAAATATCCATATTCAAATCGTAATAGTCACTTAATCACAGAATCTAGCTTGCGCTCACAGTTGTAAACGAAGCAGTTCTGAGGGAATGACGTATGAGGCCAGAGTTATAAAAATCCTAAAATCATGATCTGTACCTTTCTGCAACTTAAAACTTGATTTGAACCCTGATTTGCAACTAGTTGGCTGCAGGTGGTATTTAAAGAATTGTTTAAATTGAATTGGTTTGTTTTAAAAACTGCAATTGAAACTTGATCTGAATCATAATTTTGAAACTTGCTTGTCTTTGCAGTATGCAGAGCAACATTTCTTCCAACAGCTTCTTGATGTTTACCTGCATGTAAAAGCTAAATAATGACTCTGCTGGAAGCAGGAGCTATGACATTCAGACAGAGGCGATAAGATAGCACAGCCTCAAAGAGAAGACCTCAAAGAGGTCAAATCTGTCAAACAGATGCATGAAAGCGAGTTTGCAGCCCGTTAATCTTTCTACAGAATCATATCCTTATTCCCTCTCTTTATCTCCTGGAACTAAGGATAATAAAAGAGCTCTGGGTGGACAGTTTTATGAAAGAGAAAAAATTGCCTCATGTTATTATGCAAGTCTATTAATGAAATTTTTCACTTTGCATATCAGTGTCTCATTCTTTATCATATTTCCTTATTATGAAAAGATTTCAAAAATGTGTGCGTTAACTCATGCTAATCTGGTAGTCAAGGGCAGCTTCAAGAGTCTGACTCTAATCAATGCATGTCCCAGTATCAGAGAAAGCGACAGGGGCTAAATAATGCCTTCACGAACATTCTTCTCATTAATGCCTGTTCTGCTTCATTAGGCTCTGGGCTGCTGCCAATGAGATCGTCCATCATGCACACACATGCACAGCCTCAACAAATCCCAAAGAGATTCAACACACACACACACACACACACACACACACAAACACACACACGTTGCAGCGGGTTCACATAATTCTACACATCATTTACAACTGACATATTACTTAATTTTGTCTGAATTATGTATCTATCTTTATATCTGTCCATCCATCCATCCTACTAGATTTATTTCTTATAGCGCACGTACATCAGACGATCAATTACAGAACTTTTCAGTTGGAGGGCTTAATTACTTCTTATGTTCCCACAGCCATCTGGCAGATCCTCTGGCACCTTCTCTCATCTGGCACAAACTGATTGATACCCAGTGTGATGGAAATCCCTTAAAAACACTGTAAATCTCAAAGAAACCCCACAATAAAGACAATTTTGTGATTAGTTTATTAATTAAAGGGCAGGAGTTGTATCCAACAAGGCACAACAATTATTTTTAATGTAATAATTGATTTTATGTTAGCGTTTCCTTTGTTTTTATGTGAAACACACACACACACACACACACACACGCACACTACCATTTAAAGCTTGGTATAATTAAAGGGGTCATACAATGCAAATAAGCTCTTGGTACATAAAGAAGATCTGTAAAATTGCAAAAGACTAAAGTCTCAGCTCCAAGGAGGTATTTCTTTATAAAAGTTTAGAGTCAACCATGCATACCTAAAATGGCTCATTCTAACACGCCCCCACGTCTATCTCACGATGTAGGAAGATTTCCACAACGATGCTCAAATGTTCACAGGAAAGAAAGAAAGTGTAACTTTTATTCTTGCTGTTGCGTCTGCCGCCATATTGTGGAGATGCTGTGTGTTTCATAGTGAAAGCGAAACTACTTTGTTTGGCCTTGCCAATGAGGATTCAACTGGAAATCAGTGGTTAAGTTGTATTTACAACACTGTTCCAGAACAGTTCAACCCAAATATTCAGATGTGAGCAACGCATTTTACGGAGGACGAGGACTGGTTCCTGGGAGAGTAGCCTACAATGTTGGTGCCTGTTTCTATAAAGTGGAGTGGGGCAATTTCAAACTTTGCAAGGACAGTCTTTCCCTTCAGATGTCACAGCCTGTAAGTACATTTTCATATTTAAATAATTTGCTATTGATTATTCAAATTTGAGTTTTGAGTAGTGTACAGTAGCACTTGCTATTTGTTGTTTCTCTGATCATAAATGCAGACATGGTTTTATGGTTACGCGGCACAATATACAACACAACATGTAAAAAGACAGTATAAGTCATTAGAATCAGTAATTATGTTCCCACAGGATGCAACTAATGCCTCGTATATAATGGGTTTTATTGTTTTTGTCTTGTCGTGCCTGTGTTCTGACCAGGACACGGCATCACAGTATGGTGAGGGGTGTAAAATTTCCATCACACGCTTGAGGCATTTGGCCAATCAAAACGGACTGGATGGCTGGCCAATCAGCATACACCTCGCTTTTCGGAATGATGAGTGTAACGAATTAAAACTCCATGATCACGGGAAGAAGGAGGCGGGAACCAGCGGACAATCAAAATGAAAGCTTTAATAATCAAAATAAACATAAAACAGCGTCAGCCACTCACGGACGACTGACGCGCACAAATAAAAACCAAACACAACTAAAAGCCCAGGCCTGGTCCTCTCTCCTCCGTCACTGTCGTCGCTCCGGTTTTATATCCCTCCATCTCCTCCGTGGGACTAGAGATCGGTGGGTCGAGCAGGTGTCGCTCATCTCCAATCACTCCACCGGCCTCGTTCCTGTTCCCACGTCTCTCGGCCCACCCCACTCGTCACAATGATGGGTTTCGTTTAATTTTGGTTTATTTAATTATGATGAATTATATGATTACTATTATATATTCGACTTCTATGTTGTAATGTCATGTAGCCCCGCCCACCCCAAAAACTCATTGGCCCAATATTTTCCTCCTCATGCCTCTTATTGGCTGTGCCACTCTCATTATTGTGTCTCATCACACAACATTTTCACTTTCAATGTGGACAGGCAAATTGCTTGTGGCTGCAAACATATCATGTCACATCCATTTAGGACACAGTGTCGAAGAGATCAGATCTGGTGGTTAGAACTAAATCAAGAAGCCTGTGGTGAAAGAAATCAAATATAATTTCGCTACAGAGAGTTGACAAAGGTCATTGTGTAGTTTGAGACCTTTTCTTTAAAGGTTTGGAAGGAAGCTTACAGAATTTGTGTTGTAATGCTATCAAGGGACCAAAAGTGGATTTGCAGGACACCCATGAGTGTGTCAATAAACACGATTCGGTTTTCTTTCAGTAAGCTGTCTTAACTAGGGTTTTCATTTGCCATGAGCCAAACCTCAGCCTGCTGCAAACCCATGGGTCTTTGTCTTTGCCATTTTTGAGCTGATGCAGAGAATGAGTGAGTGTGAGAGAAAGTGAGAGACTGCAGTATCTGCCAGCTGTAGCTGTGTCAGCAGCCTGAGCTGACCGATCAGATGCTTCAAACAACCCCAAAGGTCAATTAGATCAGCTGGCACTGTCACAATCCTCCCACTTTTACCCCTGTGGCTACAATAAGACAATTTATGACTAAAAGTGGACCAACGTCTAAGAAAAAATATACACTGCCTAATGTACTGTATGTGGTCACCGCCTTCTATTGCTTAACAAGCACATTTTGTCCATATATTTTTGGTATGATGTTTCTTTGACTACAGGTACTTATGCCCCAGTGGACTTACAGTATAAAAAAAACTCTCTAAAACACACAAGTTTCACACTCTCACTGCTTTAATTTGTTCACCAACAATGTCTAATGATACACACAAAGTTGCCTCATGAGTGCACATGAAGTGTAATTTCCACCACACCTGTATTATGAGTTGTGTTTACATTTTGGATAAAAAAAAAAAATGATGGTATACATAGTCTGACAGCTTTGTCTTGCTTAGTATAGTTTTATACTGTAGGTACCATTTTATGTATCCAAAATACACACAATAAAATGTATTTCAGTCTTTTGCTGTAATATATATATATATTACATATAATTATTTATTTTTTTTAAGGCTGATTGGAAAATGATACACAAAATGCTGTTCACACGTGAAATTTACTGTGATTTTTCTGTCTTTTATTCACACAATCCATCTCAAGCTCTTCAATGGTACTGTTTACACAAACTTCATAAAAAAATATGTTCAGTATTGTGGGCATTAGTGTACAACCGTGGAAAAGCCATCATTTAAAAAAAAATCTTTAAATCCCCCCCACACACAAATTCAATAAATACATTCTGTTTAAAGGGGTGGTCACACTAGCCTTTGAATGTGCGAAATTATTTCGGACGCCGCTGCGAATATGGGCGGGAGCAAGATATGACGGTTTCCCCTCAGTTATCACAACATGGATTAATCTGTGCTTGTACTGTGTCTTTTGCGACGCGACGAAAGTGTCTTATTAAATTGTACTCTCTGTCTCTCTCTCTCTTTATAAATATATACACAATAAACAATAAAAAAATTATAGAACGTGTCCTCATTCAAATGTACCATCTGTTCCTGATTCCATTGACACTGCGAACCATGCAGCTTCTTTTTTTATTATCTTTTAAATATGTATTATATAAAATAGGATGCTGCGCTACGGCTAAAATTAGCACTTCCTTCATTTTTTAATTTCTGTACAGAGAGATCACGCAGTGACGTATCGATCATCTACTGGTCACACGACTTCACGTGATGCGAATTTGCAGGTCAGAGTTCACCAAACTTGAATTTTCGAACGCAGCGAAATGCGAAATTTTTCGAATGAGCCTGCGTTTCCAGTCCAGCCTCAGTCTGGTTTTATTCGCATGCGTATGAATGGAAGTCAATGGAATGAAAAGTGCAGTGTGACCGCCCCTTAAGTCACTATTATTAGCAAAAAATAAATTAAAGAATGAAAAAAGTTTCATCTTCATATAATTTTTTACAAAAAATCTTTTATTTATTAAGGCCTGGAACATAAATTGCCCGAATTAGAAGAAACACTCATTCACTGTGCACCAGAAAGGCAAACTGAGCATATTGTTATAGTCTTGCAGGCCAGCCAGATCTTTTATAGGCTTTCTCATTCCTGAAACTCCACTGACCTTCAAAAACGGAAGATTTCTGTTTAACATCTACTCCGTAGAAATGCCTCTTTTTCTGCTGAATAATGCAGGGGTCTTTATAAGATAAAAAAGCAAAACCATTCAAAACCAAAAGCAACCATTCTCATAACAAATATGAGAAATAAAGAAGCTGTGACTTTCCCCCTTTAAAAGGAAATGATTAGGACGTCACCTGTCCTAGCACAGAGAGTTTACAATCCATAGCACTCCAGCTCAAGCTAAGCTCAGACTCGTCTATCCACAGTGGGGTCGTGTAAAGCTCTATTGTAGGCCTCTCATGTGAAGGCTATCATTGTGTTCTACACAGAAAAGGCAGCATCACTGAAACCAACTCCGCACAGACACCGCCATACTCTACCCCATACGGCTCCGCTCTTGGCTTTATCTTATCAAATCTTTTAATATGGATCCAGCAACTCTCCGGAGACGGATTACATGACCTATTTCACTCGCGCATTCTGTCTGACATTTACACAGCTGGAATTCAGATGGTAGATTTGGTCTGAACCGGTAGCCAGGCGATTCAAGAGAGTAAGACAGAGAACGAAAGAGAAACAAAGAGCCCAGAATCAAGCACCAACTAGAAGTGGGTTAAAAATGAACAAAGCTCAAATGGCAACAAATTTTTGTTTTAGGTTCACAAAACTTTTCTCAATAATTCATTTATTAATCAGTTCTCAGGTTCAGTTCACTGACTCGATCAGTTTACAGTGGGTTTCAAGTTAATAGCTCAATTGAAGACTGTCAATGAAACAACTTTTTTTTCAGTCTCTTTATCTCACAAAGCTGCTGTTTGAATTCAATATAGTGAACGAGTGGTATTGACTTTTATAGTGCTTTAGTATTCTGTTTGAAGCTTGAAAGCCTCAGCCACATTCATTTCATTCACAATTGTTCAAAATTACACCTTTTGAGTTCCAAAGAAGAAAATATACAGTTTTGAAGCAACATTAGTGTAAAATCATGAAAAATAAATAAATAAATAAATAAATAAATACTTCAGATATTCAGGAATTGAAAAACCTTTCTTGCTGCCCATTTTCATGATGATACATTTTGCAGTATAATGGCACTCACACAGTGATCTCTGTAATTAAATTACTCTCTCTCATTGGCCGTGACCATTTTTAAACTTTTTAGAAGATTTAGATATTTTTATAAATCTTTGAAATACTTTAATCTGAAACAGCTTATAAACTTTCAAAATATGTATCTAATACACACACACACACACACATAAAGTTTACAATGCTTTTCTTCTTATAAATATATATATATATATATATATATATATATATATATATATATATATATATATATATATATATATATATATATTTATTTTTATTTTTTTATTCCACATAGAAATTATTACAAGGAAAAAATGCAGGGAGGTGAAGAAGCTTATTCATTACTTGCAAGCATTGGCTGACATGAGCAATTTAAGCTAAATACTTCAGCAATTACCACCAAGGCCTTATTAATAAGCATACAATGAATAGAAATTAAATTGGTTGTGTAGCCCTACCACAATAAAACCTTTACTTGGGCAAGTGTATTTATTAATTTATTTTCTCGCCACATGCACTTCTCCCTAAAAGAAAGAAGTAAAAAAAAAAAAAACAATTCACACTCCCATTACGTAAAGCTACTCTATTTTGTTTCCGCATTTGTTTACTTGCTGATATAATTAGCAACCGAACAATGAAAAACACATGCACCTATTGGGCTGGAAAGATACCTTTGTGAAGCAACCAGAAACAAGAACAACAATTCCTATGTAAATGGGACCTCCAAACAAAACTCCAATGCAAAATCAGTTTAACCTTGGGTTTTAAGCAGAATTAAAATGCATTCTGTTGATGGCCTCTTGTGAAATGTTTATCCCCTTCAGATTCAGCACTGACGTTTTCAGGCTAACTCTTTGATGAGTGACGGCTTAGATAGCGCCTCCTTTCAATCCAATCACCATACCCCACTGCAATTATGCCAACAAATTTAACAAAATAATAAATGATTCCCAACTCAAATAAATAAAAAGGAATTTTTAAAACAGGAAGTAAAAGCCCAAAAGAGTAACTAAATAAAACTTTCAGCAATCCAGAGGGAATCTTGTTTGCTGAAGACCACCTACAGTATGAAAACAATATAATGCATTATTCAGGAGAAATACTACTGTGTTCACTGACTTAACAACAGTACAAATGAAACAGGGCTGAATGGAGCTGTTGTCTATACACAGGCCTTCTTATATTTTCTTCAAATTACAAACAATAATCCAGTCAGGTGGTTTTTATACAAATAAGAAAATTGAACAGATAGTATCAAGTTTAATTTCTTAATACAAATGAACTAGATATAAGGTGTTATTTTCTTTGGATTCTGAACTAAATAGATCATAAAAGTGGTTCACATACATGTATACAGTACATTATTACACACAGACATTAATCATCTTCTGAAGTCATATGATACATTTCAGTATCAAACGGTTCAATATTCAAAGCTATCATTCAATTCTAATTTTTCTTGGGGAATCTGTCGCTTCTGAATCTGAGCCTGTAAGTATGTTTTATTATTTGCTATTGACTGTTTAAATGCAGGTTTCAGTGAAGTGCAGAACAATGCATGTTGTTTGTCGTTCTTACGATCACAAATACAGAGATGGATTTATTGTCACGTGCAAATTAAATGTACTGTAAATACATATGAGTATCATCCATTGTGTCACCATTTTTTGAATCTGACTCGGGCTCGAACTGATATGGTAAAACGACATTATTTACCATCTTTATAATTGCTTTGGAAGCTAAAGCTCGCGCTTATGTTAAGGGACGTTACATTTCCCACACGTTTGAGATGTTTGGCCAATCACAACACACTGGGTCAGCTGGCCAATCAGAGCACACTCAACAGGTTTTGAAAAGTCTGGGCATAGAGGAAATACTATAATGTGCAATATGGGAAAAATAATGTTATTTTGGAACAATAAAGCATGCTAACTTATTCTATTACACACAAAACACAAAATAATGATCTTTTTAAATACTATTGTATGACTCTGTTAACTAAAACTAAGCTATTGAAACACGTTAGTTAATTTTGTTAAGGCTGTCAGGTGTTTCTGTAAATTACTTAAATGAGCCAATTTGTTTGAGTGGTGGACCACCAAGAAAAACCGCTGGGTGCACTTTCCACACGAGGTGATAAAATACTTCCACACTGTGTTAAAAACGAGAATGTTTGTAACAAAATGCCATCGATTTGCCACATGTGCAGGGGCAGGAGGTGATGGTAGTCACAGACTCACCAGTAAACCAGTAGCGGTGGCAGTCAGGGCATGTATAGCCGCAACAAGAGCTAATCAGCATGGACTGGGAAATTGTCACAATTACAAGGCTTCTAAAGGACTCTAGGCTCCTTTCTCTTTTTTCTGCTTTCTTGCGGTTACATCCAATGTTGGGGTACAACTACTGAAAAACAGCCGAATCAGTTTAGCAGTCAGGGAAAACAGAGTAGGCTACTCTCCATATGACCTTTGTAAGTTCTTTGACATTTCAGATATGCCCTCGCTCACCTTTGTCAAGACGCCTGTCAAGCTCGGCACTAAATAAAAGAGAGTGGGGGTGGAAAGCAGAGAGATGATAACCTCAGGTGCATACAGGCGTCAGAGAGAGGAAGATGGCAACCAGTCAGTTGTGACAAAGTGCTGGTCTGGTCTTTATCCAGGCAAGATGGAAATGTCACACCTGGTTTAATATGCCAGCTGATATCTGTTGTACATGTAGCAGAGTTGCTGTTTTAAATGAATTCAATGAGTCGAGAAGTTCTGTGATAAAGGCAACAAATGATAAGCTACTACTGAATATTGTAGAAACGTAATGTTCTATAAAGTTGCTTTGCCACAATTTGTATTGTGAAAAGCGCTAAACTTGGATTAAACTGATGTTTCTATCTATCTATCTTGATACTGCCAAATTTGCATTTAAAATGGTTCAAAATCTACAACTGCAAAATGTCTAGCAGCTGTTTGTGCTTGATTGGCACTTACATGCTTGACACTGTGATAAAGTGCTCAAATGGACAATTTAGTCTGTTTCTGAAGTACAATGACATCCTGATTTACAATACAATGTCAACATGGAGCACTGGTTTTATTAATGCCTCAGGCATTCTGAGTTTCAACATGCAAACCTTGACCCAATCTTCCATTTCACAGCCTTCAAATCCCAACAAAAGACACCAAACGTGGCATAATGAGTATTTGACATTCCTTACACAAAAACAAATTCCTCTGCAATGTTAATGTGTTTCATAAAAATTTAAATAAAAAAAAAAAATAAAAAAACACTTTGACTGGAGGGACTAGTGAAGGAAGGTGGAAAAAGGCACTGAACAATGTAAACGAATCCCCTAAGGGACACCTGGTTGTAAGAGGAGCACCATATGAAACCTATCTGATCAAAGACAGACCTCTTAATATGTTCAAATGAGGCTTATTTTCTAAAGTCCATTAAATAAAGAATCAAAAAGTACTAGGCTTCGTTATCTCTTGCATCACTTACACAGAAAACAAGAGATTAATTAGAGCTGCGCTGTATCTCGCGGTAAGGGGAGCTTCGAGATGACATGTCTGCTCTTCTTGGGAAAGAATAAAAGCACTGAAGCAATCTGCATGGACAAACTAATTACACTAAATTATGTAAAGTTCCTCTCTCACACAGGACGACTCATTCAAGTCACTTACTGTGGTATTAGAATGTCAGGATGAGTAGTTCACAGCCTCGAGGAGCCTTTTGAAGCCTACAATACAACTTTATAATTAGAACACAAGAAAGTTTGGATCCATATTCTGCTGGCAAACATTACAATAGATCCAAATTCTGATATACTTTCAGACTTATAGAAATCTCTTTGATCCCTCTTCAATTAACTAAACTAGGTGTCCTGTTTGCAATACATTTAATGTGTCTTATAAATTCTAACAGAACAAGAAATATGAAGCCACTGAAGTCATGTTATGGGTAAAATATTTAATGGTGTTACACAAATATTATAACGGCATGGGTATTTGTATATATATTGTGTGGGCAACCAATATTAGTAAATATTAGGTTGTATGGATATTCAAATTCAGTAACGCTTTAGAATAGGTATTAGTTTCTTATTAGCAACTAATCCTACCCAATACCTAAACTTAACAACTACCTTACTAATTATTAATAAGCAGCAAATTAAGACGTTATTGAGAGAAATTTCGCAGTTAATAGTTAACAAGTGTTACCTATTCTAAATTGTTACCTAAATTCTATCCAATTCTGAGAAGATGATAATTATTTTGCTGTCATGGCCTATAACTAGCTAATATTAGAATGTTATACTATTGAATATTCAAAATAATAAATAATGAGCGACAGTTAATGTCCAAATGCTAATTCTTCACATTTTATTCATGCATCACACCATGAAAATGCCCAGAATAAAATATGGATATTTGAGGTTTATTTTTTTTTCTTATTATTAAATTATTACTCTACCACTCATAAGTATTGAGTCAGTTTTATTCCTTTAATTAATAAAGGATGCATTATGTTGTCTAAAAGTAAAAGTACAGACTTCCACATTGTTACAACAAATTTCTATTTCAAATAAATGTTGTTCTTTTGAACTTTCTATTCATCAAAGTATCCTGAAAAAAATATCAAGGTTTCCACAAACAAATATTAAGCAAACCACTAATGGAAACAACAACAGTCTTTACTAAAATATGTTTAAAGTTTACAATCAACAAAATAATTATGCAAAATATTTTCACAAAAAAAAAAAAAACAATAGTCAGTCTAGGCTTCTTTTTTCAATATATTTATTGAAAGGGCGTTTTTAATACTGTACATTTCAGCCTACAAAATTATGTGATTTTCTCAAAGCATGTGTGCATTTTCTCAAAGCATGAGTGTACATAAAAAAAAAAAAAAAAATCTAATGGAAAGCAATTTTGTAATGGTTTTTCATGTGCAGTCAGTATTTCTGAGTGATCACCACGTGGCACAATTAAGGGTGTTGTGTGCTCTCAGTTTCAGGCAGACAAAGCCTTAATCTGGGGCTGGAGAGTAAATCAAATGTGAATGCTTGTTCCTCTGGGTCCCTCCTTTTCTCTGTGTAGTCTGAATTGTAATGTATAATAAATGAAGGAAACACATTTGAAGCTTTGATCTCGTAATAAGCCTGACTAAACTTGTGTTTTGGATGATGCCTTACAGATATTTCCCCTCAAAGCAGTCAGATTTGGACCTTTAGATCTGTTTGAGAAACCTTTTATTTTTTCTTATTATAAATGAGTGTAATCACAATTAAATATAATATAATAGAAAGATATAGTAACTAATGAGATGGACAATCTATACCTAAAAATTGTAAAAAAATAAAAATAAAAAAATAAATAAATAAATAAAAATAACAGAGGCTAGAACTTATTTGGGTTCCCCAAATAACCTTTTGGTGAAAAGTTATTAAAGTAAACTCTTTTTCTTCTCTAAGTGCAAAGAATATTTAAATAATCTGAAGAAAGTTTTCCCACTATAAAGAACATTTTGTGGAATGGAAAGGTTCATTGGTTATTTAAAGAATAGTTCACCCCCAAAAAATGTTTTGCTGAAAATGTATTCAGTTTTCAAATGTTTTCATAAGGAACCAAGATGGAAGAGAGCTTCTTTCCTCATTGAAACAGGTTTGGAGAAATTTAGCATTACATCACCTCTGTAGTTAATGGGTGCCGTCAGACAAACTGCTTTTGGGTGCTTTAAACAAACTGCTTTTGGATCTCTCGTCTCCTGTGATCTATCGTTACATAAGGACTCCATCATGCCCAGATCCAGCGGTGTGGGATTTTGTGTCCGTTCCCTAGCCAGCATGGAGGAGCGGAGGGGGAGATTCCAAAAATTAACCACACTCCGTCAAAAGGGGAGTGAGGTGGGTGGTTTAGCACAACTGTTTTGGACTATGGCGGAAGGCATGGGGCACAATAATGAGGCACTGAAAGACCTTTTTAACGCCTGCCTGGACAACCCTGTGCCTTAGCAGGAGATGGATGAGCTGGAGATTTTTTATTTTTGAGGATTCACAATGTACCTACAACATCGGTCTCAGTGGGATACCCCAGCCACACCTGTCTCTCCAGGTGTGAAGGCCAACTCTAGACCTGTGTCTCCAGACAGGAGGGTCGCAAGCCCAGCAGCACTGCACAAGATGGCCGCCAGCCCAGCACCACTGCGCAAGATGGCCGCCGGCCCAGTGCCACTGAGCAAGATGGCCGCCGGCCCAGCGCCCTAGCGCAAGATGGCTGGCGGCCCAGCGCCACTGCGCAAGATGAGTGCCGGCCAAGCGCCACTGCACAAGATGGCCGCCGGCCCAGAGCCATTGCGCATTATGGCCACCGACCCAGCGCAACTGCACAAGATGACAGCCACAGTTGACCCTCCAGAGTCGGGTCAGGTCCCCGTTGACCCTCCAGAGTCAAATCAAGTCCCCATAGACCCTCCAGAGTCGAGTCAGGTCCCCGTAGACCCTCCAGAGTCGAGTCAGGTTCCCGTTGACCATCCAGAGTCAGGTCAAGTCACCATTAACACTCATGAGTTAAGCACTACCACAGTTAGACCTCATGGGCAAAGTCAAGTCACCAGTGTTCTTCATGGGCAAAGTCAAGTCACTGATGATCTTCATGGGCAAAGTCAAGTCACAGTTGATCTTCCTTAACCCAGTCGAAACACCACGGATATACCAGAGTCTCTTCACATCTCTGCTGAACTACCAGAGCCTCTCCACGTCTCTGCTGAACTACCAGAGCCTCTCCACGTCTCTGCTGAACTACCAGAGTCTCTCCACGTCTCTGCTGAACTACCAGAGTCTCTCCACATCTCTGCTGAACTACCAGAGCTTCTCCAGGTCTCTGCTGAAATACCAGAGCCTCTCCACGTCTCTGCTGAACTACCAGAGCCTCGTCACATCTAAGCCGTACTCCCTGAGCGCTTGACTTATCCTGTCGTGGCCACGGAGGCCATCTAGGAACTCACCGCCTGCCCTCTCATGGCCATGGAGACCATCTACCATCTCCTCAGGGCCATGTAGGCCACCCTTAACCTGTTCATGTTCTCTATTTCAGGCTTACCTAACCAGATTTGCTCTCCTGTGCCATTGATCCCACTGTGGTGGTCTTCGGCGCCACCCTGGTGAGCTCCTGTCTTGACTGCACGGCTGTGGGGGACTTCTGCGTCGCCCTGGTGGGCTTCTGTCTCAACTGCACGACTGTGGTGGTCTTCTACGCTGCCCTGGGGGGCTTCTGTCTCGACCTCACGGCTGTGGTGGTCTTCTGCGCCGCTGAACCCTGGATTCCTGCCGCTACACCCTGGATTCCTGCCCTCTCGGCTCGGCCCTGGGCCCCTGAACTTTATGTTCCCTCCTGGCTTTGTGTTTTGTGGTTGTTTTGTTTTTTTGTTTCCTCTCAGTTTCCCTCTATGGACCTATCCCTCCCCCTGGTCCTCCGCCGGTCCTCCTCCCTCCTGGTCTCCTTGTTGTTGTTTTGTTTTAGTTTTTTGCACTTCCTGTCTCTGTTTCCCTCTATGAACCTGGCCCTCCGTCCCTCCCCCTTATCCTCCACCAGTCCACCTCCCTACTGGTCTCTGTGTTCTTGTGTTCAGGTGGAGCATTTGGTAGCTGCTTCGTAGAGGAGGGGGTAATGTCACGGTGTCTGGTCTGTGTTTCCCTAGGTGTCCACTAGTGGTCTCACTTCCCCATAGGCACCCCACTGCAGGCACTACATTTCCCACAAAGCCTTGTCCCTTCATCACGGTTAATTGCACACCTGTTAATTGCAGTCAGCTGTCTTCACTTTCATCGTCATCACCTGTCCATATATACCGGTCTGTTTTCATTCTGTTTGATGGAGTCCTTATTTTCCGTCACCTGGTTTTCTCGCGTTCCCTTGTGTTCTCTAGTTTCTAGTTTCTTGTTTGTTTTGTTTCTGGACTGATTTCATGGTTATGACCTCTTGCCTGATTGGATACTGATTTTTGGATTACCCATTAAACACACTGCTTTTGGATCTCTCGTCTCCTGTGATCTATCGTTACAGAGGCTAATTGATGGACTGCAGTCGTGGATATTTGGAGATTATTGTGATGCTTTTATCAGCTCTCATTCTGACGGAACCCATTCACTGTGATGTACAAGTGATATAATGCTAAATTTCTCTAAATCTGTTCCAATTAAAAAAAAAAGGGTTCTGGATGTCAAGAACCTTTATTTTTAAGAGTGCAAGGTTACAACACATTGAGTGAATGGAAAAATCATTATAGGTCCCATTCTTCGTGATCCCATGTTTCAAACTTCAGTTAGTGTGTAATGTTGTTGTTAGAGTGTAAATAATATCTGTAAAATTCCTATCGCTTGGCAAAGTTCAATGCCAAGCGAGATATTATATTTAACAGAATTTGCCCACATCCTGCAGTAATGACGTCACTAGAACCGTTTTTTGACTAACCTCCACCCACAGGAATACACAAAAAAGGGGCGTGGTCTTGTTGCGCTCCGGGGAGAAGAAGGAAGAGTTGCGTTTGTAGAGTGTGTTTGTCGCCATGTCATCGAAATGCTGTTATTTTCATCTCGGAGTCCAATCATCTTTGTTTGGCCTTCCCAGGGACGCTGTACTTCGAGATCAATGGTTACAATTTATGTTTAACTTGGTTCCTGAAAATTATAATCCACATGTAAAACTATGTGCAGCACATTTTGCTGAGGACAGCTTCCTCAATCTTAATCAGTTTAATGCCGGATTCGCACAAAGATTATTCTTGAAAGATGGAGCAGATCCCTCTTTGTCTGGAGAAGGCGTTGTTTATGGACCACAACCGGTATTTTATTATTTAAGTTGGTGCGTTTAACAGTTTCTGTAATTTATTACACAAAGGGCAACGCTGTTTAGCTTTGTTAACTAGATGGTAAGTCTGTGCAAAAAATCAAATGCGATTTTCATGCGCATCTCGTCAGTAAAGGCATTCTGTGATTAGAAGTACATCTCCAGCACGTGCATTCAGATCAGGATTACCAGGTTTTCAAAACAAATCCTGCCACTTGCTTCTCAAAACTACTCCAAAACTAGCCCAATCACGTTTCCAGGAGGGCAGAGGAATTAAGAACAAGGAATTCATCAGCCTGTTTTTATGACAGTGAAAACAGCGGTATACAGTTATGTATACAATCACAATTCACAATTCTGCCGAATGCTTTTCAAAAGAATGGGGCAATATCAAAGAATAACCGAATGATCATGTAAACACTGTTATGATCATGTAAAATCTGTGATGTGCTTGGCATTCTTCCTAGACTGTGACTAAAATATGCCCTTTTATCTCAGATGTAGTTTTGAAATGAAATTCACTGCTGTGAGGGTGTATAAAGCATTTGTTGGAGGACTGCTCTGGAATAAACTGACATAAGGCTAATGTTCTGGGTTGCATGGATGGTAGAAGTCAGTGTAGATATGTCCATTAAACTGCCACACTTCAGACTATGCTATTAAACGTAATGGCTTCTATCACTGTTGTATGTTCTAGTGAGTTTCTGCTGACTTCAGTAGAAATCGATCTCAACCTCTCTTGCAGGTTAAGATGTTAAAAGCTCACTTGCATTTTGATGTGGTGAAAATGTGTTCAAATTCTCACCGTATGTCATCTTTTTTCATATAGACCAAGCTTTAAACCTGATTTTATCAACCAGTTCTGACAATAAAAGAATATATACACTTCTAAGCGTAGATGAAAAATGGCCTATTGGCATATAGATAAAGCAATGGTCTCAAAAGGCAATGGTAAAGCTTAAGGAAATACATTTGAGTGCCAAATAATGACTTTACATGCTAACAACTGTTATTTAAAATCAATTAAATTGTCTCCTATGATGAAAAAAAACAAACAAAAACAATATTAAATCTAACAGAAATTAGTTTTGGACCAATGAGAGCAGCTTTTAAAATTAATGTTTTTAATTAAATTAATTCTGGTATGTATTTTTGTTTTATGGTATGTGTTTTTCTTTTTACTCACTGAAGTGTCACAAGCTTTTGATAGAAATGGATTCACTAAGTGCAAAAATAGCACCTTGCTGCTTTTAAAAGCATGGCAAATATCCGGCACAGTAAACCCAAACACTAATTCAACTGTCTTCTACTGACATCCCACTTCATAGCTCAAAGCATCTTTTCTGCACTGCTAGGATCTTTTTTCTCTACTATCTATTTTTCAGCCCCTTCCTGTGTCTTTTATGCTCTTGAATCCATGACATCACTGCCCTCCCGGCTGTTGGTTCACTTTCAATCAAACCTTTGCTTGTGATAAAAATGGAAACAGACAGAATAATCATATTCGGGTGAGGGAGACTGATCCTTAAAGGTAAGTTCCAGCATGTGCACTCCTTACTAGAGACAATACCAAAATATGACTACAATACCACAAGATAACCACAGAGTTTAAGAAAAAATAAAATTAATAAATAGAGAAATACTCTTAGAAGGCTTAAAATTAATCTAGATAATTTATTAATTACTATATATATATATATATAGATATATATATATATAGATATTTATACATATATACATATTTATATATATATACATATATATATATACATATATACACACACATATATATATATATATATATATATATATATATATATATATATATATAAACATAAAATAAAGCTATACAAAATAAAACAGAAATATACAAAAATGAAAAAAATCTATACATACTGTATGTGTGTGTGTGTGTGTGTGTGTGTGTGTGTGTGTGTGTGTGTGTGTGTGTATATATATATATCCTCGGTGCGAGACAAAATAAACCTTTGCTCAATTGGCTGTATCTCCTATATTTATTTTGTGTGTGTGTGTATATATTATATATATATATATATATATATATATATATATATATATATATATATATATATATATATATATATATCCTCGGTGCGAGACAAAATAAACCTTTGCTCAATTGGCTGTATCTACTATATTTATGGTAATTAGAATACTTAAGCAAAATAAATAATGGTCCACCATTGCCCCAGTGCTTGCTAAATGGGAAGAGCACAATGCTCAATATTATTTCATATCAATGGATTTGTACATTTGATGCCACAAATTAAAGTTCATTTTAAGGGTCAGATGAGGTAAAAACATTTTCGTGTGTGTGTGCGTGTGTGTGTGTGCTTTAAGTGCCTTAAGGTAATAAATGCATAATTTCTCATTTTAAAGACTATTTTTCCTGGATGAGGAAAAAAGGCCATGTTTGGAAACTCTGTACGATATATTTATACAGTTACGGCAGCCGTTAGCTAAAATGAAGAAATGGCAACTGTCTCCAGTACAGAAGACATAATCTCTTGTGAATGAGTTGCTGTTGCTGGCAATACCTCATAAAAAGTTCCCACCCATGATAAAGCTCAAATTTACATAAATTTACTGTAGGCAACATTGTAATAAGATCACACAGGCTGCTTCACACTTGCAGAACAGTGTTGTCATAAACAGCGTTCTTTACAAAGCCAAAAATTTCATGAGCTTACATTATGAATGAATAAGTAGGGTGGACTATACTGTTAAGTCAAATAAAAATAAAACATTATTCTAAGGTGGACAACAGATAATTAAACAAAACAATACCCTCAAACTACAATGCACCTTCATCTCCTGAAGTTAAATACAATTTAACAAGCCAGTCAAAAAGGAATATCAAAATACATTCAGAGAAATTAATCTCTGAAGTTCCTGCCAAAATGTACCAGAGGCAAGTGGGTGCAACGATTTCAATAAAATTCTCTGGCTTTTGCCCTCAAACTCATCATCAACTCAGCATCTGGAAGCTGCATGATATTTTGTCCTGTTCACATACCGAAAAGACCAGAGCCTCGAAAGGTAGAAGCAGCCTGGAGACATGTACCAATATTGCATGGTAGTCACCACACATCTGACAGGTTGATTTGAATATGGTTGTAATGAGATTATTCAGAATGCAGGGTGTGTTCAAGCCTCTTAGACACAAAGTCATACTTGCTGGTAATGAAATACTTCTGCACTACTTCACATACATACATAATAGGGGTGGGGGATATACCGGTAGACACAATTAACCAGTAGATATTTGTCAGCCGAAAGAGATCCTGGACTATCGTTTCTGTCGCGGTCACACGCTCACGAGACACTGCTATAATATGTGGACACAGAAACATAACATTTGCAATCAATTTTAAACATTGCGCATTAAAAACAAGTGATTTTAGGCCATTGAAATGCAATCAGCAGCAAAAGAGAATAAATTTCGCTATATATGTTGCCTGTCTGGCATTGTTTCAAAGCACCGTTGGAGAGGTGGAGGTGGAGAGGAAAAACATGAAGACCGTGCTCATAGAGCGTGGGAGTACTGAACGTTAGAGTTAACGTCTGTCTTTGCAAGTATACTCATAAATGTACGTCTTAAGAAGTAAAAGCAATAAACAAAAAAACAAAACAAATGAATCACAGTAAATTGTATCCAGCTCTTAATGTGACAGCAGTCTAATATTCCTGCCTTTCATGTTAATCAAACAACAAGAAAATCTCTCATTGCTTTTGACTAAATCAATTTTGTAACTTTAATAAGTAGTATATAATTTACACAGTGGAGAATGTGCATTGTCCTTTTGCTTGTAATTAGTTTATTATTCTTATTCAATCACAATGTTTACTTCTGTGAGCTTGAATTATTTTTTTTGTTTGTTTGTTTTTACTTAGGTTAGTATTTTTTTGTGATATTGATGCTGGTGACAAGAATTATGAAATTTCTATGGTATCAAAATTTTGACATCATAAAGACTTTATTAAAAGCAAAAAACAACTATATTGTGAAATGTATTGTTACTATGAAATAAAATTACTCATATTGTGATATAATATTTTTGTCATATTGCCCACCTTTACATACATGAATACCATCCAAACATATTTAATTCTAATAAATGATCTAAGAAAGAAAGAAAGGAAAGAAAGAAAGAAAGAAAGAAAGAAAGAAAGAAAGAAAGAAAGAAAGAAAGAAAGAAAGAAAGAAAGAAAGAAAATTACAGCATTGAGAGAGAGACTAAGATGCGGAACATTATTATTATATTTATATATTTATAGGAATATATACACACATTGTACATTATATTATATTATATTATATTATATTATATTATATTATATTATATTATATTATATTATATTATATTATATTATATTATATTATATTATATTATATATAAAGACACACACACTGTATAAATAGTACATTTTATATACAGCTGCATCTCAATAAATTAGAATGTCGTGGAAAAGTTCATTTCAGTAATTCAACTCAAATTGTGAAACTTTTTCAGCACACAGACTGAAGTAGTTTAAGTCTTTGGTTCTTTTAATGGTGATGATTTTGGCTCACATTTAACAAAAAAACAACCAATTCACTATCTCAACTAATTAGAATACTTCATAAGATCAATTAAAAAAAAATTAGTCAATTGTTGGCCTTTTTGGAAAATAAGTTCATTTACTGTACATGTACTCAATACTTGTTAGGGGCTCCTTTTTCTTTAATTATTGCCTCAGTTCAGCGTGGCATGGAGGTGATCAGTTTGTGGCACTGCTAAGGTGGTATGGAAGCCCAGGCTTCTTTCACAGTCGCCTTCAGCTCATCTCCAATTTTTGGTCTCTTGTTTCCCATTTTCCTCTTGACAATACCATATAGATTCTATATGGGGTTCAGGTCTGGTGAGTTTACTGGCCAGTCAAGCACACCAACACCATGGTCATTTGACCAACTTTTGGTGATCTTGGCAGTGTGGGCAGGTGCCAAATCCTGCTGGAAAATGAAATCAGCATCTTCAAAAAGCTGGTCAGCAGAAGGAAACATTAAGTGCTCCAAAATGTCTTGGTAAACGGGTGCAGTGACTTTGGTTTTCAAAAAAAAAACAATGGACCAACACCAGCAGATGACATTGCACCCCAAATCATCACAGACTGTGGACACTTAACTCTGGACTTCAAGCAACCTGGGCTATGAGCTTCTCCATCCTTCCTGCAGACTCTAGGACCTTGGTTTCCAAATGAAATACAAAACTTGCTCTCATCTGAAAAGAGGAGTTTGGACCACTGGGCAACAGTCCAGTTGTTCTTCTCCTTAGCCCAGGTAAGACGCCTCTGAAGTTGTCTGTGGTTCAGCAAATTCCTTGACATGTCTGTGTGTGGCGGCACTTGATGTCTTGACCCCAGCCTCAGTCTATTCCTTGTGAAGTTCACTCAAATTCTTGAATCGATTTTGCTTGACAGTCCTCATAAGGCTGCAGTTCTCTCGGTTGGTTGTGCATCTTTTTTTCCCTCCATACTTTTTTCTTCCACTCAACTTTCTGTTAAAATGCTTGGATACAGCACTCTGTGAATAGCCAGCTTCTTTGGCAATGAATGTTTGTGGCTTACCCTCCTTGTGAAGGGTGTAACTGATTACTGAACTGTCAGATCAGCAGTTTTCCCCATGATTGTGTAGCCTAGTGAACCAAACTGAGAGACCATTTTGAAGACTCAGGAAACCTTTGCAGGTGTTTTGAGTTGATTAGCTGATTGGCATGTCACCATATTCTAATTTTAGTTTTTGTTAAATATAAACCAAAATCATCACAATTAAAAGAACCAAAGACTTAAACTACTTCAGTCTGTGTGCACTGAATTTATTTAATACACATGTTTCACCATTTGAGTTGAATTACTGAAATAAATGAACTTTTCCCACGACATTCTAATTTATTGAGATGCAACACAACTTTACAACTTTCATAGCTTGATACAATAAAACTTTATAAAAATTTAAATATGTATTAAAATATGTATTTTAAAGCCTAGCTTTTGACTTCACTGACAATGTCGCAAACAAACCGGATTAAATTAGATTTAATGTCACCTGCAGTTAAGCATCACATTCCTTGGTTAGAGATATACAACAGCAATTTTTTAACTACCTTCTGTTCATTAACTGTCTTGTCAGAGAGCAAATAACAGATTTCAAGTAGCTAAAGCAAGTCTTTCATCTTGCACACACAACTTTTAATCTTTGAGGCGAGGGTTTGTGCTCTGACATCCAAGCAAAAGACTTAAGCAAGAGCTAGTCCGGATCTTCAGTCATTTCAGTTGCTCGTTTTAATCTATATTAAACCCCACAGCATGAGATTATGCTTCCCCTCTGGCCAAACTCCATGTTATCCCCACTTTAGCTGTCACTTCATGAATGCAATGATCCTTATTGCTAACTAGTCTACAGTGAAGGTCTTCTTCCACTGTCATAAGCGACCAGAGCGCCATAGTCTATTAATCCAAACTATCAAGCAGATTTTTCAAATAATTTGTGTTCTCACTGAGCGCACAAATAGCCTTCATGAAAGTCGGTAAAAAAAATAGAGGGAGTCACTCTATCAAGGTCTAAATGCTCTATCAAGGTCTATCAAGTGTCACATTACTGTATGTAACAGTATTTGCATAAGGTGTGACATTGCTATGAACTTTTCTCATAATGCTGTGCCCTTTCAGAGCTCTCATCATGAAGAATTCAATCCATTCTCTTTGAGGTGGCTTTTCAAAGCACTTCATTGAGACCCAGCGATGCCTCTGTCAAACGTATTTCTGTATTCATGTATTCTTGGCTGTGGGGAAGTAACCAGTGGATAAACTGTTAATAAATGGAACTTGCATAATGGGGAATCCATTTGTTGACTTCTCTGCTGGGGTCAGTGCGACAAGGTCAGTGAATGTATTATGGCGAGATGGCAAGGGTGCAGATACAGGCCTTGTGATGGATTGTAAAAACCTGATAGCAAATGCCAACAAAATGCCACGGCTTGAGCTGCCAGCCTTGGCGCAAACAGCAAAGGATTTATTTTGATGCACATGTTTGCCTGGAGAGAGGAACAGGATAAAACAATGAAACCAAGGCCTTTTCTGTCACTGCTTTCCTGTATTTTTGTTGGAGGTGAACAATAGCCCTATTCTCTGCATTGTGCACAAAGCGTCTTTGCTTATTTAACAGTTCCTTTGTGAAGCAAAAACGTTTGTCCGTTTAAATACTTTCAATGTCTGTCGAACTTCAGTCGAGACTTCTTTAAAAATGTAATATCTGAACATTTAATCACAAGTGAGAGGAGTGTGTAAAAATCAGTTAATTCTCCTGTTCGGATGTATGGTGTAAATCAGCCTCAGATAGAAACTGCATTCATGCAAAATTGGATTAGATTACAGCTCCCTGCAATACTTGAAGAAACAGTTCACCCAAAAATGAACATTTGCTAAAAACTAACTCACTCTCAGGTCATCCAAGATAAAGATCGGTTTGTTTCTCAAGAGGAAGCATCAAGCAGTTTTTCACTTCACAAGACATTTAATGATGGAGTGAAGTCGAGTGGGTTATTGTGATGTTTTTATCAGTTGTTTGAACTCTCATTCTGATGGAACCCATTCACTGCAGAAGATCCATTGGTGAGCAGGTGATGTGATTCAAAATTTCTCCAATTAAGAAACAAACTCATTGGATAGCATGAGGGTGAATAAATCTTTCAGCAAAATTTATTTTTTTATATTGCAGCAAAATATTGCAGTAAAAGTAACCTGTAGATTATCCTTCCATTGGAAGTCAATGTAACCAAAACTTACATGTTTCAAAAAGGTCTTAAAGGCAATCCTAAAAGCAATCCATATGAACTGAGAGGTTTAATCCAGGTCTTACGAAAAGATAATGAACAGATTTAGTCTATTCTTTTATTTACATCTAAACAATGATTGGCACACATATACATACAGCAAATCACAAGGTAAAAACAGAAGCTTTAAGTGTGTGATGCAAGAGAACCAAAGAGGTTTGTTGTTATGTATGTGATGTATGTGTGTTTATATGTCAATAAAACTTAACCTGTTCATCAAATAAAGCAATCATATCTCTTCATAAAACTTAGATTAAGCAGCTAGATTCATATGGATTTGTTTTACAACGCCTTTATGACATTTTTGGTTACCTCTACTTTCAATGGAGGGACTGAAACCTGTCAAGTTTCATTAAAAATATCTTAATTTGTGTTTTAAAGATTAACCAATCTCATGGGTTTGGAACGACATGAGGGTGAGTAAATTACATTTTCTGTATATTAATGCCAACATTAAGACTGTAGGGGTCATGTTTTACTTTAGATGTTTTAACACATTTCCCTAAACTCAAGTCAGAAAAGCCCATAAATGTAGAGTCTTAGCATAGTTATTTAAAATGTTCACAAATCAAAATACTGTATCCCACAACATATACAAAAAATATATATATTTGAGAGGATCATTACACTGAAACAAGTCTTTAACCCAAAAAAGACAGCAGGTCTGTGGCCCAAAGTCTGTGGTTCTCCGACTCACTTGCATAAGAAATGTCCTGCAGCCATAATGGCAGGATGTTAATGCCAGTCACAGTGCCAGCTGGATTAGTACTAGATGATCTTATCTGCTGAGACCATCAGCACACAAGTGTTATTTAATAACACTGAGGAAATAATGTCAGGTGTTAAAAGACCCACCAATGTACTCAAAGCATACAGTTCAGTGGCTGAAGATGACTCAAAGAGTTTTGTCCTCTAATTCAACCCTTTTTTTCATTATCTTAAGTATCATTTGAAGTATGGATCATTTAAAGCCAACTATATCGATTTTTAGTTAGCTTCAGCTGACTTCACACAGAAAGTACATCATTGGCATTTAGAAGCCAGTTGCTGGATGACGTTTGTGCCATAGATTCATATGAAAATGCCATTAGTGTGTAGTTCTGCGAACATTACTGAGATGCAAAAGCTTATTTGCATGCCTTTGCTGAAGAATTTGGCTCAGTCACAAACATCTATTGTACAATGGTGACCAAAAAAAAAGTATTTAATTTAACTGGTAAAACATTGCAGATTCTGGAACAGATGGAATTAATGTGGCATTACACAATAAACAACAATAGTTCTGGCTTCTTCAGACAAGCAGCCTTTACTAAAGAACAAGAACAGCACAGCTGTACTAATGACAATTATTAATGACTCAAAAATTATATCTATGGTTCATAGCAAAGAAATATGTAAATATACATTTTAGGATTAGAGAAAAAGCGCACATTTTTAAGCCTAAAAATGCAAATACAGGAAAAACATGAGCAAAAAAAACTACAAAAAATGTTCCTCCATATAAATAATGTTAAACACTGATCATACTTAACCCTCTGGGGTCGACAAACATGGATAAGCATTCTCCTGATAACAGGTAGCTGTAGGTTTTTATTTGAATAAAGTTAGTAATTTTTAAAAAAAAAAATTAGCTGACCAGTCCCATCAGAGCATTGTCTCTGAAACAGTTAAAAATGTAAAACATAATTAAAAAGAAAAAGGGGGGAAAACTCCCCCCATAAAAATTATTGTAACTGAAAAACAAATCAGAATCTTGTCTCTTATACAGAATCACAAAATAAATCATGTTTAATTAGTTTAATATATCAGTACTGCCAGTTTCTATTAATGAGAAAGTTAGTAATTACAGCAGAATTACCAGAGGAAATACATTCTTGCAGTTATTGGGGTGGTTGGACAGAAGGGTTGAGAACCACATGCATTAGATCAACATATTAAATTTGTCACACTATACTTTAAGGAGTCCTTGTTACAGTGTAATTATATATTTAAGTACTGATTAATATTTATGAACTACATGTATTTAACTATATGGTTAGGGTTAGGATTAGGGTTAGACTTAGGGTTACTTGCATGTAAGTACATGTAACATGTTTAACAAGGACACCTTAAGGTAAAGCGTTATATCTGATTATTTAAAAAGTCAAAATCAGCCATAAACAAATATAGACTTTGTGATGGTTTACTGAAATGCAAATTAAAGCATAATGGAGTCTATGAAACATAATACAGTTTTTTATTTTTCTTGATCCGCCAATCCTGATGGAAATAAAATACAAACCTAACATGTTATTTGGGAAATCTATGGCATTTAAACCCACTACAGCACTTTTAGCCATTTTTAGCTCATTTAACCTGTTAAAAAGATTTTCTCTTGTCCCTACAGAACCTAAAAGTGTCACTGCTGAGCGCTTATTTGCAAGCACTAATTTCAGAAACATGTGATATTAAATGAAAATATATTCATTTCATTATTAAAATAACCCCATGAAGACACACATCCACATACTGAGCAGTAAACTGCTACGAAGGATGTAACATCAGATATTAATTACGATTCTGCAAAGTATGCTAAATTGGAATCGTCTATCAACAGACCACGCATGCATGAAACCTAATTTCATGAGTGACATTTCCACAGAAAGCCATCAATGACATTTCTCACAAGTAGATGACAAGACCTCACAAAACACAAACTGCCACTGGAGGATTTCGAAGAGGAGACAAAAAAGTCATTACTAAGTAGCAGAGAGAGTTGGGAGTCTCCAGCTGCACACACAGACACAGAAACAAACAGGGAAGGGGTCCACCGCCTCAGTTAATAAGGCCTGTCCTTTGGGAAATTGTTGAAGTAGTCTTCTGCATCAAGGCAGAGTGTGTTTGAGAGTATGTGAGTGTGTCAGTGAGACAGGGAAGGACTGGAGCTGCTGTTCTTTAATCACTGGCAAAGTTTAGTCATGCAGTTCAGCGCTGGTCCTTCAGATTTCAGGGACTGACCGCATTTACAATAAGTGTGAGTGGGCATCTGTCTGCTCTTTCCTCACTGCCTCAGAGCTAGAGCTGTACGATATTGCAAAAAAAAAAAAAAAATTGTATTGCTTTAATATGTATCAAGAAATTTTCACCAGAAGACTAGAGCTGCTAGGAATTAGTTTGGAAAGTATGAACCATTACATATGCACAAAATTGTTTTTTAAAATAATTTAAAAAGGTGAAATATGTTTTGTTTGTTGTGTGTGTGTGTGTGTGTGTGTGTGTGTGTGTGTGTGTGTGTGTGTGTGTGTGTGTGTGTGTGTGTGTGTGTGTGTGTGTGTGTGTGTGTGTGTGTGTGTGTATGTTTTTTTTCTGACTGTAAAATCAATTTTGAGAAAAACTTTGGGTGTGCAAACTTTGGGATTTACTTTTTACAAAAACCAACTCAAAACTCTTTCAGTTTTTTTAAATTTAAAATAATATTAAATATAATTCATGCTAGAGTAAGGTGATAGTTTCAACACTGGCTGGTTATGTACTAGCTCAAATACTGATTTTGGTAAATTTTTTACCAAAAAAAAGTTATGGACTGCATCCTTAAAATAACCAGAGGTGGGTAGTAACGAGTTACATTTACTTCATTACATTTAACATTACATTTACATTACATTTTGGGTAACTAATACTTTTGGAGTATATTTAAAGATGGGTACTTTTACTTAAGTACATTTTTGGGGGGAAATCTGTACTTTTACTTGTTACTGTGGGAGACACTCCTCTCGTTACTTTATATTAATGTAATAAAAGTTATAAATGCTTCAGTTTACTCCAAACACGCCGTTTACTTTTCTCTGGGCAATGACCGATGCCCATTCGCGAATTATTCATTCTTTTGAGTCAATTCTGTTCAAAGGCTTGATCAAATCAGTTGGCAAACCAGTGAATTGGTTTGTGAATCAGTTTGAATGATTCATTCAGTTCCCTGCCGCGTGCACTGATTCGTCTGAAGCAGTTCACTCGGAGTTGTAACAGAAAGTTTAAGAACACCAAGAGCGTGAAGATATGGGTTTGGATCTGCACTGAATTGAAAGCAAATCTGCAAAGGCTTATGTTTTGCTAGCGATGAAGATCTTTATTAGATGAACACCGCATGTGCTGTCTATGGTTTGACAAGTAGGCCTATAACTTGGGCTACATTTGATTACAGTACACAATACCACTATGACATTAGTTTGTTGTACGTGTAACTTATAAAAGAGGGGAGCCAAGTTGAATGCAGCTTCCAAAAGACAAACAATATCAGATTAATATTCTCTATATTTGATACAATCACACCAGCTTGAGAACTCAGCGAGTCTTATCACACAATAACCAATAACCAATCACACAAGATTCTGCTGAGTTTATGAATGCATTGGCCAATCAAAGGTGTTCCGATGAGTCATCACTAAAATACCGGCGCTTCCTTCACTCGCTCGCTGACTGAATACCTCTTTCTGGTGAATTCTCTCGTCAGAAACAACTAAGTGCAGATGTGAGTATGAATCTGTAAATAAGATATTGATTTCACAGTGTTAACATTTTCACTAGACTGTCAGTGAAAATGTCCTTTAATAATGTAAATGTTATTTGCTGTCTTTCTGTACAACGAAAGATTAGTAGCTGTTTTTATATCACATTAACTTTCAATGTTAAATTCACATATATATAATCAGAGGTGGAAAGTAACGAATTACATTTACTCGTGTTACTGTAATTGAGTAGCTTTTTTGTGTACTTCTACTTTTTTAAGTATTTTTTTTAATCTGTAATTTTACTTTTACTTAAGTATATGTAGTTTGAAGTATTGTACTTCGCTACATTTTAAAACACATTAATTACTGAGTAAAAAAAAATCGCTCCCTGGAAGCTATGTCAGTAAATAATGGGCAGGAGGGCAAACTGGCGCTAAAATCACAAGAAAGATGCAGACGGACAAAACAGGCGTTAGTGGTGCAGACACCGCTGAAAACGAAACCCCGTCATATTCTGAAGTTGAACTTGAAGGAAATGAAGTGAACCCCTGCCCATATTTATACTCTATTATGCTGTGTATGCTGTGCTTGCCTAGGGAGACCAAACTAGCAGTTTATAAAATCTCGACAAGACATCAACCCCACTTAATGTAAAAAAAAAACCAACGGTCAAATATGTACTATTGTGTATTATGTATTGTGTTAATCAGCTACAAGTCGGCTGACTCGATTTTCTTCTCATACATTCCCGCAGCGTCACAGTGCATTTCCCTAAAGAAGCCGAGCGACTTCAATGGGGCTTTCTTTGAACAGTTTTTTTCTGTGCTCCGAAGCTAGACGGTCATTGGATAAATGCTGCGATTATGTCCCGCCCACGGACGCTCAGCGTCTCTGGAGGTGAATGAAGACTGGGCTTCCGCGTGATGATTGGAGGATCTGTCGATCTCCTTTTGACTGACAGCGGTCTGCACCATAAGAAGTCGGTGAAGCTGTTTCACGCTCAGTCCCATGATCGCGGATTTCTCAAGTGTATTCGAAAGACAAACTGCGGCAATATTTCTTGATATTTGTAAAATGCAGAACCACCACAAAATTGAATTGGTAACTAAGATTGAAAATTTGCGCGCGCACACACACACACACACACACACACACTATAGCCATCTAGTGGTTAAAGTGATTTATTACAATTTTTAAACTGAATTTCCCCAAAAATGGGCAAAAATCTTACATTAAACCTTATAAAATTATCCATGGTATCCCCATGTATGAAAGTTAGAAATCTGGGTCTTTTATGAAGTGAATTTTACCTGAAATGCTTTTTTCTTTTTTTGTAAAAAAAAAAAAAAGCCTATTTAAATAAATATTTATTTATTTATAGAAATGTAAAAGATTTAAATCCTCCAAAAACTGTACAAAGTTTAGTAAAAACATAAATGAACAGAGTAAAATTATATTTGTAAAAAATTTAAATATTTTACTATTACAAAATGAAATGTTATTGTCTGGGGTCAAAAAGACCCCGAGTGTCACTACAAATGAAGACCATCAGAGGGTTATAATGTAGGCCGAAAATGAGCTTCCCCTCTTTGAAAGACCAGCAGCCGCCAATGATATATATATATATATATATATATATATATATATATATATATATATATTTATATTTATATTTATTAAATATATATTTATATTTATATATATATATTTATATATATATATATATATATTTTTTTTTTTTTTTACAACAGGACAGCAAACTAAGAGACTTGCGTTTTAGACACCATATTGCCGGTTTTTGCTCTATTTCTACAACAAAAATTTATTCCAAACACAGCCACCAAAGCAAAATTTTGCGTCTCTGAGCAACGTGACAGTGTTTCGTTTCTGAATGAATCAACCGTTTAAATGATTTGGTTCAATCGCAATGACTCACTTATTAACAGTGACTTGCTGACACATACTGGCCATTTTAATTTCACATTTAAAGTATCTTTTGATTTTTTTTTTTATAATTAAGTTTTTATAATTTCAAATGAGCATTCAACATTTTATGTCTGGCATATCAAAACATTATTCATGCATTTGTAACTGCAGGTTAAATGCATTCTTGTCCTGCACTAAACAGTGTGTAAATACATCTAAATGCCACGTCCGATGAAGCTTTTGCATTTCCTCTGTATTGAAAAGATGAGTTTGTTGATAATGATTTGCCTGGTAACAGCCCAAATGTTTTATTATTCTAAATAACTGATTCCTTTAATTAAAAACAACTAGTTTGAGATTAATAGACCTATCCCAGGGGTGTCAAACTCAGTTCCTGGAGGGCCGTAGCCCTGCAGAGTTTAGTTCTAACCCTGCTCCAGCACACATATCATGTAGTTTTCAAATAAACCTAAATGATTAGATTAGCTGGATCAGGTGTGTTTAATTAGGGTTATATCTAAACTGTGCAGGACTGTGGCCCTCCAGGAACTGAGTTTGACACCCTTGGCCTGTTCCATTTTTGACTCCCTCCCACTGTTAAAATGTAACTAAGTAATTTTTACTCTGAGTAAATTTTAAATGAGCTACTTTTTACTTTTACTTGAGTTGATTTTTTAGACTGGTACTTTTACTTGTACTTAAGTAAAATTTCATTAATGTAATGGTACTTTTACTTGAGTAGAATATTGTTGTACTCTTTCCACCTCTGTATATAATGGCATGACACCCATATCTGTTCCTTAAGTAAACAGACAGGTTTTTATGCATAGTTAATAGATTACATTATTAGGGTACTTTGACCATCGCATGTTGTCTAACATAATCTATGAAGGTGAGAATCAAAATATTTCATGATATGGTTCATGCGTCTGGGAATGTTTCTAGTAAAAATTTTAATAAATATATAATGCTTAATAATTATTTGCCAATATGCTGTTTTGCTGCTGTGTGTCACATGACTCTGCTTATACATTAAATAAAATATTATTTTTAAATCAAATAAGCTGTCACAGAGTATGAAATAAATACCCTCCAAACCCGCGTTAGCTCTGTTCCATGAGGAATGCCTTTGCCTAGACACAATTAATATTGATATTTCCACAATATTTATGCTAGCAGAAATATATATTTGTTTACATTTTGCAGAACAGACGGAAGAAGAATTGTCAATGTGCATTTGGTTCGTTATGTTCAGATGTTCGGTAACTTAGCGTTCATGTGAGGAGTTTTCACTCTTCTCTGTTTCATAGGTTATTTATACATATATAATACATAATTTAAATTTAAATGCAAATCAGAATTTTCATCAGCTGTTACTCCAGTCTTCAGAGTCATGATCCTTCAAAAAAATAATTCTAATACATTGATTTATTACCAGTGCTAGAAAGCTAAAAAGAACATAATTTATAGTAGATCAACATATTGGAATTTTATGTGACACTGATAATATATATGATATATATACACACACACACACACACACACACACACACACACACCCACATATACATTACATACATTTTATATAGACTATAGATATTCAGTATATGACCCAAAGTAACTAGTAACTAACTACTTGAGTAGTTTTTTTTATCCGTTACTTTTTTACTCTTACTCAAGTAACTATTCAGACTAGTACTTTTACTTTTACTTGAGTAAATATTTTAATAAGTACTTTTCATTTACTTGAGGACAGTTTTTGGGTACTCTACCCACCTCTGTAAATAACACTAACCATATTGATTTTACTTTGATATATTATGCAGCCCTACTCAGAGCCACCTTGAACATCTAAAAAAACAACACTTTTATTCTACAGGATATAGCCAACAGTCATTATCCAGGCCCTGCGGTGCCGATTGTACCTTTGGAAGAGTTTTGCATTAGCAATCCCAGCATGCCATGGCAATTGAACACCGTTACATCACTGAGCAAATCATACACAGAACTGAACATTTGTTATGTGTTTACTAACAGAGAGGGACAGTAATTTGTCTCCATGTGTCTGGATGTTTTTTTGTGACAGTACATTTGAGGGTCACCTCAGCCTACGCTGTGCTGTATTGTTCGCTGTTACAAACTATAACCACCATCTTTACTCATTTATCATCTCTCGTAAGCATCTATCACCATCCATCAGCTCAGCCGGAGTGGAGCATGACTGCGGCATCTTATCACACATCACTCTCATGCCCTGTTCTTCTGACAGGGACACAACGTCCTGTCTCAGCACATTAAAAATCCCCCTCACTGGGCTGCGAACCGGGTGTTAGCACACTAGCAAGTGTGGGCGTACCAAGAGCACACTAAAAGACACAAGGACACAGACTGGGGCACATTTAAAGACTAGGTGCAGCAATTACAAGAACTTTATCCTCTGTGATTGTAGTTATAGTTTTGAAATTCAGTTCTTAAGAATCTCTGCATGTAGCAAAGCAAGAGTGGGGGAAAAGTGTCACAGTTTTGACAAAAATGTTAAGAAGCACAACTGTTTTCATCACTAGTAATAATAAGAAATCTTTCTTGGGAAGCAAACCAGCATATTAGAATGATTTCTGAAAGATCATGTGACACTGAAAACTCAAGTAATGAAGCTGAAAATTCAACTTTGTTATTGCAGGAACAAATTACATTTTAAAACCGATTAAAACAGTTATTAAAATTTTAATAATAGCACATAATATTACTGTTTTTATTGTATTTTGGATCAAATAAATGCAGCCTTGGTAAGCATGACTTTTAAATGGTAGTGAATTTGAAATACTTATAATAATAATAATAATTCCTTACATTTATATAGCACTTTACATAGAAGTGGGTACTCTCCTCAACCACTACCAGTGTGCACCATCCACCTGAATGATGGGACAGCAGCCATATTGCGCCAGAACGCCCATCACACACCAGCTTATTGGTTGAGAGAAGAAAGAGTGATAAAGCCAATCAGTGTATGGGGATTGTTGGGAGGACATGATGGTCAAAGGCCAATGGGCAAATTTGGCTGGGATGCCGGGGTTACAACCCTTTTTCGAAAGGACATCCTGGGATTTTTAATGACCACAGAGAGTCAGGACCATGGTTTAGGGTGAGCATCCCCTGCTGGCCTCACTAACACCTCTTCCAGCAGAAACCTAGTTTTCCCTGCATTAACCCCAATTTTTCCGCATTTACAAGTTTTAAATGCATTGATGGATAATTCAAATTTTTGTATATTTTGCATATTTGTGCCAGAAAGGATCAAAAGACATGCACTTTTATGCACTGCATTCATTCCTACAGCTTTTTAAATATTTTAACATACAGTAGACCCTATGTTATAAACTGTAAGATTGTTTTTTTTTGTTAGTTTTTTTTTTTTTTTTTTTGGTGTTTTTGCCATAATAATAATAGGACAGTAGCTAGACAGGAAGTAAAGTGGGAGAGAGAGTGGGGGGACAAGAGGCTATCAGCACTGACACAGTATATTATTTTTAAAAGTACAGTTATAGTAATTACGTATTAAGGTTTATTCATCCTTATTTGGCTTTGGTCACTTTTCTTTACTATTCTTTAATAATGACATTTCTAAAACCAATAAATATTGTGTTTAAAAAATTAACAGTAATTTAAATGTCACTTTTTAAAATATATATAAACATATAAAGCAAAATACGTGCATCAGGAACGGGCATGAGTTGCAAGTTTGGTACGACCTGGGGTTATTGGTTGTTGACTTAAAACATCAAGAATCGATGCTGTTTGGTGTCCAGGCTGTGAGGTCTAAGAAATAAACCTCCGAACACACACTGAATAACACAGATCCTCTGATGTTTACTTAAGATACTCAAGCATTTTTCTTAAATCCATTTATGTCAGAGTGAGTCCCGGTAACATTCATGATTACAATGTCCCATTTGCTAATGTAGGGAAGGTCAGCTCATGCAATTGCATTACACTGACCTCAGAAGACCAGGTTCAGTTTTTCAAAAGAGTTTTGCTGAAATGTTTCTCCTGAGTGGGACTCAAATGAGAGAAGAGACAATGTCATTTCAGAGTGATGAGAGGACAAGTGAGAAGATCGCCCATCTCACCTGTGCCGACTGTCCCCCTTAAGGGCCTCACTAGAGCTCTAGTCTAGCAGATGGGCTGTCATATTCACTGGACTGTGATGCTTAACTGCAGATGCTGTGGAGACAGCAGTGTCACCAGCCAGTTACCCCAAAAATCAGTGAAAGCAATCGATTTCAGAGGAGCTTCTTTCTCAAATCATCTCTCTCACTCGCCATAAGTTTTGACTGCCAGATATGGAGACAAAGTTATTTATGAGGTAGAATCATCTATCAGAAGAAGTTTTATGGTGTTTTTTCCTTAAATATTGAACCTCGTGGGAAATAACATAGGATTTCCTCATCTCCATCTCTCTTTGGAACTGAAGATAGAAGCTGTAAATAGTCACCTTTAGCTAAGCCCATTCATCATCACATTGCTTTGAACGCAACTCATAGTGTATCTACGCCTAATATAGATGCAAAGGTTTATCAATCATGATACTAGTCTACAATGATAATTGAAAGATTAATAAAAACTAATTAGGGCTGTACAATCCAAATCATATACTGTATATATTCACATTAACATTTTAAATTCACAAATTTAAAGTTTATTATTTTATCCATTTATTATGATTTTTTTATATCCAGTCAGAAATCATTAGATTAACTGCAGTTTTTTTCCTTTATCAACAGCAGTAGTTTTTAAAAAGTTACACAATTATATTACATCATTATTCATTTATATTACATATTACTTTATATTAAACAATTATATTAATTTATTACTTTTCCTTAAGGATTTTCAATTGCAATTTCATTAAATACAATTATAAAAGTAAAATTGTATATGAACTCTTGACTTTTAAGAATAGAGATGGAATATGATGTGAATATGATACTCTGTGAATTCATAAAATATGACAATGTATCATTTGCTGTCAAATATATCAGACATGTATCATAACATAAGGTAGAATATACATGCTAAACATGCACGCTGACCAAATCAACCACAGCTTAAATCAGTCAAAATGCACAAAACCATGAGGACAGCCATAACTTTGGCAGGACTGTTCAACAGTGAAATGAAAGTGGCCATCTGTGAATCATTAAGATGTTTAACACAATCCGCTCCCTGGCAAAAACAGATAAGATAAGATGAGTTTGAGTCTAGGAATTCTAATTCGGCTTAGACAATTCCCTCAGCACTGGAAACCCATTTTGCTGCCCTGAAGAAGCGCAGTGGTGATCTCTAAAATGAAAATTGTGTGCTGAGCCACAGATCAAATTTGGCTTGTTATTCCAGCTTCCCTATATTTCATTTCAGAATTCCATAAGGGTACGTACCCTTATCCTCTCCCGGAAATCCAACTGATGGGGGATTTATTGAAGTAGTGTAATTAGAAGGTGCTAAAATAGATTGATTAGGAAGAACTTGATGTCAAGTGAAGGTAAAGGTGAAGAATTTTAAACCTATACTTATGTGGTTGTGATTGTAGTGGAAATTACCAGCAAATTACGGCCTTCTTTCAAGACTTCAAAGACCTTTTCCTGCATTGTGCTGTGCAGATTTTACACCGACAGACGTTTCCCTTTTGTCCTTAATATCAGCCTCATAATACCATTGATAGCTTTATTTCTCACACTCACATTCACAAGAGTCAATTGCACTTTTTTTTGCCCTTTCTCAAGACTTCTCCCTGACATTTGGTTTCAGAAGTTGACTTTGGAAGTGTTAAACAAAGTCTTACCTCTGCAAATTCAAAATTACACCCAATCAATCTTCTCATTAAAGGAATATTTCACCCAAACATGAATAGTTACTGAAAATTTACTCACCCTCAGGCCATCCAAGATGTAGATGTTTGTTTCTTCATTAGAACAGATTTGGAGAAATTTTGCATTTTATAATTTGCTCACCAAATAAATTCTGCAGTGAATGGGTGCCGTCAGAATGAGAGTCCAAACAGCTGATAAAAACATTACAGTAATCCACAATCGGTTGAAACTATGATGCTGATTTCTTCTTGGAAATATTTGTCTTATCTGAACCAGGAGAGAATATTTTGTACAGATCAAGCACCATTTACAAGTGAAAACAAACCTAAATAATAATTCTAGACTATGTGGATTTTGATATGAAAGGAAGCATTATTATGGATTTTGGACTGGAAACAACAGTTTAAAGTTAAAAATGCATCGATGGAATTACTACAAACAGCTTACTGCTTCACAAGATGTTAGTTAATGGACTTGAGTCATGTTGTGGATTATTGTGTTGTTTTTATCAGCTGTTTGTGCTCTTCATTCTGATGGCACCAATTTACTGTAGAGGATCTGTGAGCAAATGATCAACTCCAAATCTGTTCCGAAAAAAAAAAAAACTAATCTCAGATGGACTCTGTATCTGCTTATCCTTTGCAAGTAATTAAAACTTGATCTACAATACTGTATATTAGCACAACAGACAAGATTAATTCAGCCAATATAATGCTACATGTTGCAGCACAAATTATTTTTGTTTAAACTAGGATCTGGCATGGCATACGTGCAATCCCATTCTCATTCCGTGTGAAAAGAATGATGCAATATCTTTGCAAATGGTAATGTGTACAGCCTGATCCAACTCCATAAGCCCCTACCCCTTGACAGCAGGACCGCTAATAAAGCGCCAAACTCTTTAAAGACATTCTGCATCGTTAAGTCCTCCCCACAGTGAGTTCTGTTCTCGCAAGTCGTGTAGATGTGCTGAATGAGGATGCGAGAAAACAAATGCCAGCAATATCGAATTTCATGTTAGTTCTGGAGTTACATGGAAAAAATGCAGAAGCATATGCTCATTATATTCAGGATACCTTGACAGGGACGGCGATATTTTCATCACACGTATATACACAGAGACACACATATGGGCATGAAAGAGCCTGAGAGTACTTGGCTGACATGCCCTGCCAACCTACTGCCTAAAGCAGTTTGCAGCCGAATTTAAGTCTCTCCTTCACCTGCTTGGCAAATCTGCCACAGCTGCCAGGTCAAATCAAAGCCTCGTCACCAGGTTTGAGAACGGACAAGCTGCCAAGCAGGGGACCTCACCTCCTCCTGCCCTGCTCCATAAACACAATCCCAGAGCATTCCAAAGCACTGGGCACGGAGAGCTCAGGGAGCTGGCCTCTGTCTAACTCCACTCAGAAATAATGTACAGAAGGATGTGAACTGTCTACACCTGCCTCGCCGGTGGCGCTAAACATGACCTACATGAAGCTGCGGAGCTGGACGACTCTTGAGAAAACACATATGCATCAGAATATTTGATAATTTGGAGGCATATGTTTATATTTAGACCTCAATTCCATACAGTTTACTGAATTATGAGAATATTGCCCTCGTGGTTAAATGATTTTACTCCATCAAACATCTACCTTCAGTTTAATTACCTTGAGCAATCAAACATTAATCAAATTAAACCTAGTTTGCTCACATTTCCCTTGATATTTTTGGTTTGGGTACAGCAGGAGGGTGACCGTGCCACTTTCATGTCAAGCTGAATTTTACGCAACGTTCTTTTACATGAAAAGTGTAGGGATTTCTCCACCCTTCATGGTAATGACTTCCTATGATCTGTCAAAATCAAGCTCACAGCAGATTTTTGTGGAAAAATTATAATATACAGCTCAAAGAAGATGGAAGTGCTCAAGCTCAGGATAAAAAAATAAATAAAAAATAAAAAATGTGTGAAGTGGAGTGAAATGTTGGGTGCTACAACAAAGACAATTTAAAATAAAGTTTGAACATTTCTAGCTGGAGGGACAGCAGAATATTATATTAAGAAGGATTCCCACACAAGTTAAAAGTTACAGACGATAGTCTTGTAATGTTGTTGAAGCAGCACTAATAGATTTAGGAAGACCTGTCCATGGTGCTGAAATTAGACATTTTCAATCAAGCTGAATGAAAACTGCATTATTTTAAGTTGAGTGAATATTTCTCTATTGTAAGGACTTTCAAGCAATATTTTCAGTTGTGATATAAACATCTCAATTTGTGTTCCACAGAGGAAAGGAAATCATACAGGTTTGTAGTGGAATGTAAATTATCACAGAAATGTTTTTGATTAAACACTTCCTTTTTTCTTTAATAGAAATTTTTGAAAGGCAATTTTTTGTAAATTGTTATTTTATTTAGCATATATATATATATATATATATATATATATATATATATATATATATATATATATATATATATTCTTCAGTTGGGTGGTGTTAAACTGAAGGGTTCTATAGGAATAATTCCTTGAGAGTTTAAAGGGGGGCAGTCAACCATCAAATTAAATCTGCACTCTTCACTTCCAGCTGTCTATCATGACGGATAGATTTATGAAACCTCTGCCGTTCATAAACACATTCTCAACAATACTTGCTTTTTTCCCCAAGAGATAGGCTTACCTACAGGGAGTGGAAAAAATAATGGAAACAACAAGCTATATATTAAAATCAAGGAGTAGGACAACCCTTCATCTTCAGAATATCTTCCCTAATCGTGTTTCCATGAAAGGTCCACTGATGTTTGAAATGGGTGACTGGGAAAACAAGACATTTACTGTAATTTCTTATGGGAATTCATCCAGCTACTCTTTAATTTGTTTAGCACTGTGTAGGCGGGAATTATATTCCGGAATAATGAGAGAACATAAGATGACAGAAATTGAAACTCTTTACCAATGCAGTTTGTCAACAATCAAGTCTAAGGCAGAGATTTGTTTTGTCACCAAAAGCAATGCATTTACCATATAAATACAATAAAATAAAAATAATTTTCTAATTACACTTCATTATATTGCTTTTTTCCTGCACAAATTTTTACCTGGGTTTGCATGATAACTATAAAAAATACAATTTTATTTCCTATTATGAGTCTAATCTTTTTAGTAAATCAAATATATGGCACAACCAAACTACCTTGATTTTGAAACACATATTTTGAACGTTTTTTTTTTTTTTAGAGATTCAAAAACATAAAGCATAACCAAGGTAGTTTGTTTCAGACATACATGACTATTATAAGCAGTTTATTTTTTGTGAATATAAAATATAAAGGTGCAACCAAAGTAGTTTGATTCAAGAACAAACAAATCTTCTGAGCCAGATATTTTAGATACATACATAAAGGACCAAATCAATCAAATTAATCAAACTAAAATTAGATATGAATAAAAAACTAGTGATTGGAAATAAAATCTAAATCTACTGTATATTAATACCCAGCCTTAAAAAGAATCAAGCCATAAAGTGTTACAAAATCTTATTCACTCATTATACTGAATCACCTTTATATTCCACAGAAGATAAAAAAGTCCTAAAAGTCTAGAATGACGTGGCAAAAAATAAACTCTTTAACGAAACTAAACAGTCCTAAACAGTCTCTTCAAGCATCTTGATGTCCTGAGGAAGTAAACTTCTCAAGAGGAAAATTGGCCTGTTCTCCATGACACATAAAACAAATTTGCAGTGTTATGATTGATGCATCTGTAATTCAACAACTAACAATATGCACTTTGGAATTTAACAAATGATCGAATTATACCTAACAAATGATGCATAATCTCTCCATCTGTATAAAGAAACCTGCTTGCCATTTCATGACTGATTCATCAGAGCTACAATTTAGTAAGACACTGAATCTAGGGCACACTAATCTTTCCAACAACAATACACTCCAGTGGGGTCAGTGACCACCCGGACATATTCGCTTCTGTGTAAAGTGGAAAGACTGAAAGAGAGGAGAAGAGTTCTTTTAATCAAGTGTTGACTCAGCCAATTAGTTGCACAAAACAAACCGACAACTTGGACAACAATTTATTGTGCTTTTACAGGGGAGGTGTATTAATTTGCCCACTAAAAGTGGGCCATGTGACCATGTGAACCTACCTGCGCTTCCTGAGGTGATTGCGAAAGGAAGATAAATCGCTCGTATTCGACAGTTTAACATGCAATCAATTGGCTTTTTCCCAAAGCCTTGACAGGGAGTTGAGCATCTGGCGCAGGTTGGCCCACTAATTGAACTTGCTTGGGGTTGTAGTGAATCTGCATGCAAAAAATAGGTGGATTTTATTGTATAAACGCAAAAATGCATATGACGGACATGTGATACCATTTGTTCCATTGACCGGCTGAGATTTCAGAGCGTGGAGAGGCAGAGAGCCGATCAGAGGAAGGTGTGGCGAGAGATGGTGTACTGATAACACTCAGACAGCCCACAGAGACTGATTTATAACTCATTAGCCCGGAGGAATTAAACTCACCTCCCTTTGGCAAGCCGCATAAATTATGTTCCCTTTCCAAAACAATGCCCGCTCTGCCTAATTTCACCTCTAATGACAATAGGTGCCGTTATGCTGCTTTTATTAAAGATATAAAACTTCCAACTTAGAATGATGTGGGCCGCAGGCCTGCATGATAAATAATAGGTATATCAATGGGGGTCATTAGGAGGTTCTATGCTAGCACTCATCCTAAGTGAACTTTTAAAGTTGATGTTTCTGGCAAACTTTTCTTAATTTTGTTAAAACTTAGAATGTGGAAGCACACTGTTAGGAGTCATTCCCATTTGTTCTCTCTCTCTATCTCTTTCTCTCTCACAACAATACAATTGTTGTTGATTTAATTTATAATATATATATATATATATATATATATATATATATATATATATATATATATATATATATATATATATATGTATACATACATACGTACATAGCCACATACTCTTTGGCTTACTGATTACACACTAAAACATTCTGTTTAGAAGCTAACAAAATGAGAAAATAATCACTGCTGAGAAAAACTGTTGTTGCAAAGTTTGCAAGGTTCATGACATCAAAAGCTACCAAAACAAGAACAGAAACGGAACAGTCTAGACTTTGTCTTAAAGTCTGCAAATTCCACTAGCACAGCTTTGTTCTCAGAGTTACGTCTCTGAAATTTTCAAGGATTATTACATCTGAATGAAGAGAAACTCTGACTACAAAGCACAGAATAACAGCTTCTGCTAATATCTGCAGAACGAATTGCTCTGACATAATTTAAATGAGTTTATGCATCAAAATAAACTGAAATATTTATTGTATTTTATGCCAATATTAAAATGTCTGGCTTGCCAAACTACACATGAAATGAGTTGAAGCTCTGAATGATCTTTTAGGGACAAAAATGACCATGGATGAAAATGTGATAAAGAAAACATGCTTAAATTTTTTTTATAATTATGCCCTTGATATCTACCGTTAATGCCACGCGTTTTTTGTTTATTTAATTTATTTTTTTATTATTGCAAGGCAATGCAATGCAATGGAATAACATAAAAATAATTAAAAGCCAAACATAACCACAAAAACTACTATTATTTGTTTAATTACTGTGGTATGTTGTGTAATGTTGCTGAACACAATTCTCTAGAGATTAGGAGAAAGTTATTTTCTGCTCTGTTTACAGTTGATAAGATGTTAAGACACAAGCCAGAATATCACTTGATCTATACCAACTGATGAGAGAGTTTTTAACACATCACATGACTAAACTTCCCCTGAACTCAGCACAGAGCCTGCAAATCACTGTCCTTGTAGAGTCTCAATGAATATCTCATCAAGTTAATCGCCGAACCAGTTTGTAAAATTAAAAGATGCCAAAGCAATATAATACAGCTATTTGCATAATGTGCCAATTTCTCTTTATAAATAGTGATAGCTGCTTTGCAATTTCCCATGAGCATCTGTCACAGCCCCTGTAATTCCGGTCAAGAATTCACTCAGGAGGCCAGGAGACACAATTATCTGTCATTTTTTTCAGCCAAGTTTATTTGCTGTTCTGTCAACCGCTGTCCATTTAGATTTTGCTTTTATTCACTGCATTGATTTTTGTGAACACCCACACGGAGTCACTGCGACACAATCCGGTCACTGCCAATGTGCGAATGTCTCTGACAGGCCATACGAGATTCATTTATGTGCCCATAGAAGGGCTATTTGGAACTTTTATTGTGCCATTAATAATAAGTGAGAGATGGAGAATTCAAGTCGTGGAACTTTGTAATGCAACAGCTCACGGGTAATAAAACAGAAATTCCCTGCACTAAAGGGTCAAACAATAGCTACCTTATCAGCTCCTGCTGTGTAAAGCACAGAAGTATGAGAATTAATCTCAGATGTATTTCACAAGTGCCTTTAACGGACGACGCACCATCCCTCAGCTCAACTGCCTGCTGGAACAAAACACCACTACAAAACACTCTACACAAAGAGATAGGAGCCATTAAAGAAGAAAAAATGAATGAGAACATGGAAGAAGGGAAAAGACAGCCAGTTCCACTGAGATAGAAAATCCAGTCTGAAGCAATGACAGCTTGGTTTGTTAGATGACAATTAAAGAGATTCACAGCAGCATGAGTCATTACAAAAGATGATTTTCCAGTGTTTAGAAGTAACAGGTGTTTTAATTGCCAATTTAACCCGTTTCTGCAGACTTATGGAGATTGAAAGGTTCTATTAGTTTGTGCTTTTAAGTGTGAGACGTAAAAATATGACAGTAATCAAAGCAAACGCAAATTGAGCCCAATTCGGCCTTTACAATCTGTAAATAATAACACAAAACCATTTACATGAACAATAAGGAGAAAGACTAGTACAGTAAATTATTATTATTATTATTATTATTATTATTATTATTATTATTATTATTATTATTATAACAGCGATACATTTTCATGTGTAAAGACATGTCTACTGTATGTTGTAGAAAAAAAAATAATTTTATAAGAATATATTTATATAGTTATATGTCAATAATTTGTATGTATATATATATATATATATATATATATATATATATATATATATATACTGGGCCCTATAATACACCCGGCCCAATGCAATGCAAGGTGCAGCGTAAGTGTGTTTGCTAGTTTCAGTCCGGCGCTGTTCGCATTTCCCGTCCAGCGCCACGTCATTCAATTAGCAAATGCATTTGCGCTCATTTTTGTGCCCATGGGCGTGCTGGTCAAAAAAAGAGGTGTGTTCTGGACCATTGCTATTTTTAGAACCTGAAAATAGACTGCGCCATAGACCAACTCAAACCTGGTCTAAAGTCTGGCGCAATGTTTTTTCTTTGTTATTTAAAGAGCGTACACGCTGCTTGTTAAACACAGGGATGCACAGCACCACACAAACATGCTAAATATTAAAAATTAAATGATTACAATGTATACGATTTTTTTTTGTAGGCTAAATATATATATATATATATATATATACATTATATATATATATATATATATGCCTCCATGTCATAATGGATAGTCATCACATGTATCAGAATTAGGCTATTTGCTCGCACACGAACAGCTCCGTTTCATCTCGGAGATGCGTTCTTACTTTGCACTTGCCAAATTCCGCCATGTAAATAGCAAATCTGTCATGGCATGAGCGCAACTGGCTATTAAAGGGAATGGAAGATGAGACTCTGATTGATTTATTGCACGTTACCCCCCAAAAACACCCATTACTCATTAAGAGAATAAGGACAACCCTTTTAGACCATGTGCCTGGGCACGTCAACCTATTTTCCGTCGTTAAAATAGCAAAAGTGGATTTGGACACGGCCTAAGTGCACCTGTGCCATGCGCTTTACACTGCGCTTTACACTTTACATTTAGATCATTAAAATAGGGCCCAGTGTGTGTGTGTTAATTTTTATGCTTTTTGTATTAGCATATAATAATATTATATTCACATTACAATAAAAATTTTATTAAAATATTAAAGCAGCTATATATTTTCATGTATAAACCATGTTTATATTGAAAAAAAAAAACATATATATATATATATATATATATATATATATATATATATATATATATATATATATATATATATATTGGTATTATTAATCATTATAATAATAAAATAATAATTCAAATAATAAATTAAATAGAAAATACATATATAATTTAGCTAAAGCAGCTATTAATTTGCATGTATAGAGAATAATGATAATAATAATTCTAATTTATTTTATTTATTTATTTACAATATACAAATTTAACAATATATATGTAACTATAGACAAACACAATCTGCATAAACAAATAACACATTTTCATTCATTTTTCATTTTCTCTTTTTGTAAAGAGGAATGGTAGCAATCACTGCTGTCAACCAATACAGAAATCCATATAAATGCACATATTTCATCCTGCAACTGTATGTGTGACATGGCCGTGGAGTTTTAGATCGGTCATGGATGAGATCCCCTCAATTTAGCTGCTTATTACTTCTTGTGATTTGGCTTACAGCCGAGGAAAGTGTGGCCTTCCTTGCTCTCTGTTGTCCAGGAAACAGCAACTAACATGCAATCAGTGCAGAGTTATTCAAGATACTCATGATAAATGAATCAGATAGCAATGCCAGATCCAGCTCAATACGTTAACAGCATTAGACCTAATACATAACTATAGCTGAAAATCAGATTTGTTTGAAATGAAAGCCGGGATTCACAGAGTTAGTGTGTCAAATGTGCATCACAGACGTTAAACATACAGTAGTGAAAGTTTACGATGACAAAGGGTTATGAGTAATTAACCCTTTGGCTCTGAATGATTCAAAAAGATTACGGCTGAAGAGTGACAAAGTACTTCCATGATACGTATATTAAACATGACAGGATCACTAGTATGCTCAGCTAAGTATGTCTCCTCTTTGGCCGGGTAGATTACAGTAGGACTGGACCACAGCCAACGCCGCCAGGTGACCGCTGACCACACACTGACACAGTAAAAGAATAAAAAAGCTAGTTATTACTCTACCTTATTTCGATTCTATGCAACCATCTGTGAAACTGGAGTCTAGGTGGCCCATACGCCCCCCTTTACAAAAACTAATTTACCCTAATGCTCCTAAATCCAGCATGGATATGCCCGCTGGTCTCTGCGTATACACCGCATGTCATTCACGGCTGTGCCACAGCAGGAAGTAAATTCAATAACAGGGGGCCCTTTCAACATATTGATTAGCCTTTTCATCTGGTTCCATTATGAATAATTAGTCTACCCACATTTGATTCAATACCCGGCTCGTGGTTTATTCAAAGAGTTGTATAGTCAGACATTTTTCAAAGGGCATTTATGGGTACAATGGGTTTTAGGGGTGTGAATAGTGCTCCCTCCGGAAAGATTTAATCTAATTATATGTGTTATTTTCATTTACATGTAAGAATGGCAGTGTGTCTGTGTGATTTGAAAGTATAGGAATGAGTTTTCCACTCGTTTTGATATCGATTTGTATTTTAAGCCATATTGAAAGAAATTACTAAGCCTGAGAGGAGGCTTTTGGCATCTCTTGAAATTTCATTAGGGCTGTTTGTTTGGGAGCTGTGTGGTTGGGAATCATTTGTGTATGCGTTTAGGTGTGTGTGTGGGTAATAGTATTAGAGCTCTATTGGCAGCACCGCTGGGCTCCAGCAAGTGACTGAGAGAAATGGTGCAGCAAATAAATGCTCTCCGCAACAAAAAAGTGCAGCATTGACCTTTCTGACCTGTACAGGAAAACAAGCAACATCTTTTTTCTGTTGAGTGTGTACATGCTTACAAAAGCACAACTTCTACCAGAAAGCTGTGGCGAGTGGTGACTTTTTTAACCAAGTTTGCTGAGTGATAAAACTCCCACCCCAATGGTTTTTAGGACACTCAAAAGAGATCACAGATGACAAATAAGAAACACTGTGGGGGGTGTCGATTTAAAAGTAAGCACATTTCCTACCTTATTTGTAAATGTAAACTTCTATCATTTTAGGTTTATCCATTGTTATTCGAATGCTAGAAATAATTTACCTGGTTTTCAAAGTAAAAACCACAAAATAATGTTTACACTTGATGACACGTAATAAGAGGGTGGGGAGATATCTATATCTCTTTGCATCAGGTACCATAACTTTTTTTTTATGCTTAGTAAACAGGAGTTAAAACTCCCAAACGAGTGACAATACTCCAATGATAGACCATGCAAAATACCGCAAAAAACTTAAACCTTGCAAAAAAAACCTTGCAAACAATTATAAAACCAGACTTTAATCTCAAGCGACACAAGCATACACAGAACAAAGGGAACAATATGATGTTTGTTATTATTAAAATTTTATATTAGCCCACATTTTTATGAAGATTTTTTTTTTTTTTTACCACTTTGAAAATAATGTTGACAATAACATATATCTTCAACATACGTTGTCCATGACCAACAATTTAGTAAGATATGTTTTCAGTGGACTTTTAAAATTTGGTTTGCTTGAGAAAACAAAAATACACAGTTACAGTGTTGTTTTTTTCTTTTGATTTAGTTGAGTTGGTTTTGCATCAATCACAAAGTGATTTTCGGCAATCAAGATCTGACAGCAATGGTATATTTTTCCGCTAGGGTGAGTGTTTCACGGACAGTTTACCTTGCACATGAAATCACCCACAGACCAGCAAATCACTGACAACATGCTACAATCTTGAAGAGTCATAGCAATAGAGTGGAAAAGCAACCGCAACTTGTAGATTCTGCCGTTTGGCAAATATATCATTTTACTTACTTATTCCTAACTCTTTAAGCTTTAAGTTACATTTCATTTTTGTGGCTTCTGGTTTTGAATGCCCTTTCTAAAAATGTTTTCCTGTATTTTTTATACACGTTTTCAGCTCAGATTTATGTTCAGCAATGCTTGAAGCACAAAGACATCTCTCTTCTATACAAGGTGAAAATTACATTGCCGGCTTGTTAAATACACTGTGCATTAAAAATACACAAGCATTTCTCTGAAACTATCCACTGTATTGGTAGAAGTGCAAAAGACAAAGTAAGTACCAGATTGTGACTTTGGGAAACAAACTTGTGAATTATAAAATCTCTGGTTGATATAATGAGCACTTCTGAGGAAGTGCTAATCATTGGATTTGCCAAGGTTTGTCAGGTTCATGTCATTGATGGGAAACCAGTTTCTCACTTTCTTCCTCTATTGATCACAGTACAAGCACAAAAACAAAAGATACAAAAGTGTGTGAAAGAGAGAGAGAGAGAGAGACGTCTGCATCTGTGATCAATATTCCTATTAGAGCACTTCTGCAAATGATACCACCACAGAGATCCATTTCCAGAGAGACTTGAAAAGCTAGAATTTTGGGAGATTTACATAGAAAAATGAAGTTTATTACACTTATGGGGTGTTGATTTTGTATATTTTAAAGACAAATATTTACAGTAGAACACCACTGCAGGATAAATACTTTTGTTTCAAATGTCCCTTCGTTGTTTCATATTAAAATGTTCCATACTATAATTATGAGTGTGTCAGGCTCCAAGGCACTTTCTCAGTGGCAAAATGAAAAATAAAGAAAGTGAGGAATACCAATGTCATGCTAAATTACTTCATGATTGAGATGCCATACCACTGTACTCACATGAAAGTGAAAATGTTAAGTGTTCTTCTTGAATGGCTTTCACAACTGTTTCTCTTGAAGACAGTGAGAAGAGTAAACCGATTACCAAATCACAGAACTCATTCAAACGTGCATCTATTCCATTTACACCAGCGGCAGACAATGGTATGTCTACACCATCCAGCGGAAATTTCCTAAAGTCTAAATTCACTTGTAACCAGAGCTGGGTAGATTACTTACAAATTGTAGAAAAAGATGTGTCAAGCGCCAGCTTTAGAATGCACTCAGGAGGACACGATCAGGAGAGTTCTAACAGTTCGGACATTGCATAAATCAGAGGTAAAAACAATATAAATACTGTTCAGTTACTTGCACAGACCGATCGTTCCATCAATGCATCATCATGAGCCGCAGGGTTCAATTTGTTTTTTTGCGGGGGTGGGGGGGTGGTTGGCAAGGTTATTGTATGTTTTAGCCGTGATTCCCATCCACTTACATTATAAAAGTGATAGACTGCAAAGGTTTCAGTTAAAAATCTTTGTTTGTGTTCTACTGAAGAAACAAAGTCACCTTCATCTTGGATGCCCTGGGGGTAAGCAGATAAACATCAAATTTTCATTTTTGGGTGAACTATCCCTTTAAGGAGTTAAAACCAGTTTTAAAAATAATTTCCCATTGATTTTAAGAACACACAAACATTCTGTGATAACATTTTGTGATAATACCTCACAGTAAAATGGGAAACTAAAGAAACCGAAATCCTCTAAAAACACCACAAAATGATACATCTCTTAAAACGTTTCTTATGAGCTTGCATTTCAAAAAGGCCAGATATTTAACAAAGATGTAAGGGCCTAATTTGTGAAGAGAGCCAAATGTTATCTTGAACATGAGCCAGCGAGCTCATTACAAATGCTAATGTAATCTACTGACATCACTGGACTGTACTGTCAAAGCCGTTTCTCTCAAACCCCCTTCAACCAAAAATGTGACAATAAAAGCATCCAAACTAGAGCAAACCCTCAGGCTCTGTTATGATTTATCAAGAGAACAAGAAAAGAGGTGAAACCTAATAACACAACTAATTGTGTGATGTTCAACATCTAAATAATTGGTCTTTAATTCAATGACTAGAAGGCAAAAAGTGCAAACTTAGTCTTCAGTCACCATGAAAACATCCAAACTGAAACTCGAAATGGTTGCTGCCACAGAAACATTTGCCCATAATGTCACTTATTAGGACAGATACAACTTCCTATAACTGTCTCTCGCTCTCTGTCAGCCAGTGGATGAATGGGGCCTGCTGTAAGCCTGTCAAGAAGTTATGCAGATATGGCATCCGGTAATACATGTCACTGTGGTGTCTGAGTGAGAAAGGGAAGAGTCAATGTGGACTTATTATCCTGGGCAATGGGTGCCGAGTGCCAGACACTGACTGACAGTGGAAAGGCAATACTTCAGCGTGTGATCATAACTCAAACACATGAAACCAAACAAACATTTCACCTCAGTTCAGTGAAAGGACAGCAGTAGCAGCAGCAGTGCAGGCAATAAAAATACTGAGTCCAGGAATACACACAATGATACTGCCAGAGCGTCTTGTGTGTTTAGTGTGCTGCACAGACATGCCAAAAATAAAAAGTGAAATCAAGTATAATAGGTTTCTTTATTAAACACTTAGCAAATAAGATAATATTAATGCACGATGAATTTAGTTACAATTTAAAAATTTTATTTGAACAAAGTAAAAATAGTAAAATATTATTCTATTTTTTAAGAAGTGTAATTTATTCTTGTGATTACTCCTGTCTTCAGTGTCAAATGATCCTTTAGAAATCATTCATGATTTTGATTTGGTGCACAAGAAACATTTATTATTATCAGAAACATTTATTATTAACAGTTTTGCTGCATACATGCTTTTTCAGGATTCCATGATGAGTAGAATTTAAAACAGAAGATCATTTATTTTCAATAGCAATCTTATGTTACATTATACATTTTATGGTCACTTTTGATCCATTTCATGCATCCTTGCTGAAAAAAAGCATTAATTTCTTTCAAAAATAAACTTGCCCTCCCAAAACAAATTATTGTACGTTTTGACCCCACTTTAAATAATAAACAGACAAACAATATTTGTTATATTCCACCAAGAAAAAAAAAGATAATAATAGACCTAGTGCTTATGGGAGATATTACTCCACTCCGATGTCCTGCATAGCTCTGTCTGCAGGCATGTTAGTGTCATACCAGGATAAAAGCTCATGGTTTCACTTTTAACCTGACTGCTTAATTAAAACAAAAGCAAACACTCAATTTGCCCTTCTGTCAGTGAACTCAAACCCAGAGATGAAAGACGGATCTGAATTATCATTAATACTCATAGAGTCTAAACCCACACTGCCATCAAGCCCTTTCACTAACACCCCTGAAAGAAAGAAAGAAAGAAAGAAAGAAAGAAAGAAAGAAAGAAAGAAAGAAAGAAAGAAAGAAAAAGAAAGTGTGTGTTCTGTAACAAGGAGACAATAGTTTAATACATTTATTATTCAACCCAATGGACAGAAAAAAAACATTTAGTTATACAGAACCCAAAAGCAAACAACAATACCCTTTCTGGCACTGTTTTAGATGGCAAGCAGTAAGGGGCATGAGTTAAGGAGTTTGCAACACCAACCCGATGCAATTAACTTGGCCTTTGAACGCTGAAAATAATGTTCAGTATGAAAAATCATTAAAATGAGAAACACACAAAACATTAATTCATGTAACTCAGTGTGATACTAAATAATACATTGCTTTTCAACTTATGTGCAGCCACACAGATACACTTTAAAATAAACTTTAATGTTACAGCAGCAAGGAGAGTTTTTTTTTTTTGCTATTACTGGAACCAAAATTAAAATGCTCCTTGAAACCTTTTGTTTTATATGTATTGTACTGTATGGTATTAACAATAAATAATTGTTATTAACAATTAAAAATATAGAATAAAAATAATTCAAATTATAATACAAACATTTCTGATGGTATAAGGCCTATGTAATAAGAAAAACTCTCATCTTGAAATGCTGTTAATAGTAACTTAAAAACGAAGAGATGATTAAATGGATAGACACTCACATCATTACAAACCTGTATGACTTTCTTTCTTCTGTGGCAGATGAAAGAAGACAATTCCAAAATAATTATTTTGTTCATACAATGTAAGTATGGGTACCAAAATGGTTTGGTTACCAACAGTCTTCAAAATATTTTCTTTTGTGTTGATTGAAAAGTCATAGAGGTTTGGAATGACATGAATGATGAAAGAATTTTCATTTTTGGGTGAACTGTGATTCAAATCTCTTCTGGAAAATGTGAAATCGGTTCCACTTCGGAGTGTTCACCGAATCTAATGCTTAAAGAAGTTCCATATCAGACGAATTTCATGACTTCAAAATTGCAAAGACAACCTCAATAAAATGTTATGTATGAATGTATGCAAAAAAAAATGCTATCGGTGATAAACAAACAGTTGGTTTTCCATAAAAAAAATGGCCTTGAAAATCACAAATACAAGTATATTAAAATGTCCAAACAGCACTGTACTGCTCTTACAGTCTCTCAACACCGCTGGTCAGACAGTCTAATCACATAAACATTGGATTTAATGAAGAGTGCATTTACATTGAGCCTTACAAATGATGGAATGACAGCGAAAATCTAATTAACTTTATGCATGTTGACAGGTATAGATGGATATGGATTGTGTGGGTTGTTGCTGACTTTCTACTCTCCCATTAATGTGATCAGAAGATCAAAACAAATCCCAAAATAATACAAGATGACAGATGTATGTAACCTTAGCTAAAAAGTTAATAAAGAGTGCATCATACAGAATGTAACTAATTACTAATAACAAATTAGGATGGCATAAAAGCACACAAGCCTTAGCTGGACTTTCTCACTGTGTCCATTCGGTTTCAAAGAACACAATTCTTACAAAAAACTAAATGGTGATGTTTATAAACACATTTGTGCTCACAAGCCAGGCAACAGTAATGGAATAGGGAAGCCTTTCAGACCTTTTAGATCAGACGATAAAATTGCCATCTGCAGTCCGTTTTGGCCTATTTTGTTTGTGCATTATGATTGTTGGGTTTTGCTCCAAGCGCACAAATGGAAATTCAATCATTTTCATTCATAAAATGCTAGCGTTCAGCAGTCAAACACAGGGGGAATGTTTTAATTTACATGCACCCTCTTGAGACCCCTTTTAGCATGGTCGACAAACTCTGGAAATTATCTTAAATCCTCTTTAAATATATATATAAGAAAAACACAAATACATTTTTAGCCTATGTGTCACATTTAGTGAAAATATCAGAGGTTAAGACTGAAAAAAGGTCAAATATTTGCTCTAATTAGCATTTAGCTGTGCTTCAGCAGAACATATCCTGGCCTTTAAACTTTATTGGAGCATCAGCTGGGCTTAAGCTTAGGACGATTATCTGTAGTTCACCAACAGCCACTTTTATTCCAAACCCAAGTAAATTAGTAATTTATTACACATTTCTTCATAGACTTAACCCTCTGGAGTCGATTAACGCGTATACGTGTTATTAGTCATTTTCTCCTGATAACACCGAAAAGAACTTTTTACACAGACTGTTTTTTTCTGTTTTTTTTTTATTTTACTGTTTGCTTCGCAATGAGAGGAATAACACAAAATTAACCCCCAAAAGATGTGATGTGGTTAAGGATTTGAGATTAGGATTTCCTCAGAAAAAAAAGAATGAAGCACTTTATTCAGCAGAGATCATAAACATGAGTCTCTTTTTATTTATTTATATACTTTTACTAGTTTTCACATAATGTGTAAACATTTTACTAGTTAGACTTTTTCCAAAGACTTTTTCCAAACTATAATTCCAGACTAAATGTATAATCAAGTGAAATATTATGAAGTTTCAATAACAATATACAATACTATACCATTCAAAAGCTTGATGTAAATAATATAAATGTAACAAATAAATGTAACTGTAACAATCAATGCTGTTCTTTCAATTTATCCCCTAAAAAACTGGAAAAATATTATCAGCCCTTTTAACATTAATAATAATAATAATAATAATAATAATAATAATAATAATAATAATAAATGTGTTATAGTAGAAAATAAGATTGTTAAAAGGATTTCTGAAGGATTGTGTGACTGAAGTTATGATGCAAAAATTTTAGTTTGAAAGTCAGCTTTGATTGATCCTAATGAACTGTTTAACTTCACTCGCAAGTGGATATTAAATTATGTTGTGGGATAATTCAATATATTCTAAATAAACTACAAACATAAAATTATATACATTTATTTTGTCCTCACATTCTTTCTTGTAACTCCTCCCTCTCAGTGACACACACCTGACAGAACGGCTCATTATGCAGCTCATTATGCTGGCTTTTGTTTTCTCAGGTGTAAATCACATTTAGAGGCTTTGCATCTGAACTCTTCATTTTTAGTTTTTCACTAACCACGCATAACATTTTTTTTCTCTCAAAAACACAATCATGTACATACATGCTGCTCACATATCATTATAGCCAAGTTTGTGCTGATTACGGTGAGATTAGACTTTAGCCATTTAGATGTGTATAAGAAACTAAAAAAAACACAAATGTCAGGGCATGACAAAACTTCTCCAGGCCCCAAAAATACCCATCCAGAGGGTTAAAGTTTAAACTTCAAACATTCCCTAAAATGAGCTACAGTAGATGTCGGTTAGTTAAAAATCTAAAGTGATTAAGCAAATTGGTTTGATATTGTGTTATTTATATTCACTTGTTGGGGCCACTGTATCACAAAGTACTGGGCCAAAAAAGTGCAGCACTGGAGGGATGTGAAGAGAATGAATCCTGCCAGGGACGCTTTGGAGGGCCAGCAGGAGGAAAAACACTAGCAGTGCTAAACCCTGCTAATAGCTCATTATTTATTTCACACTATGCAAGTGTCAGAAACAGAGTTTCATTAAGCATTTGTCCAGGTGGTCCTGAAGGAAATGAAAGCTGTTACACTTGGTGTTTACACTTGGACAAACGTTTTAGGAGAAATTTTTCACCTATTAGAGTGAAAAAACACATGCTAGAAGAGATAGAAGAGATTTAAAATGTGTTACCCTTCAAATTTACCAATAAAAATAATGGACTGAGAAAAGTAGGACCAATTTAAATAGCCTTCGCCTGTAACTATCAACATTTTGACACAGTCCAAAAACACATCCCGAAACAGGCTGTAACCCCCAACATTAAAATCAATTTGTAATTATAGTCTCACTTAATTTAACTAGCATCTCTATCAGCCTTCATTAGAGTCCTAGTAAGCATCCTTCTTCCAGTTTAATCAAACATATTGCCAAGCCAAATGCTGGTACCCAAGGACTACAACACCTGGAAAAAGTAAATGCATTAGCGTTCATCTCAATTGTCTCCTGAAGCATATAAATCATTGCTTGTGGAACCGAAGAATCACTTGAATCAGCACAGGAAGTGATATCATCATCTTTGGTTCTCATTCATTGGTCTTTAATAACCTGTTGTTAATAACCAAAATAAACATTATTAACTTGAGTTGTGACTTGAGCTGTGAGTTGTGAACCTCCAGGCATCTTTGCAGGAGAAATAAATCTCTTGAGGATGTGGAAGTGAGGTCAGAGGCGCAGTGACACCCACCAACAGGCTGAACTGTGCGACCTCATAGAACAGCAGAAGAGCTAGCTCATCACCATACTCATGAATCATTCATCTTTCAGCGCTGCCCTCCAGACTCTCTATTACTGACATCTCTCTCTCTCTCTCTCTCTCTCTCTCTCTCTCTCTCTCTCTCTTTCTCTCTCTCTCCAGAGCTTACATACCCCAAGAGTTTCTACATTTTGGATCTCATCTAGGTCGGCCTTGGATTAAAAAGTTGATTGAAAGATATTTAGGGAGAAACCTTGAGTCTGTCACAGACATTTTTAAATGAGCAGGACAGACTCCAGGATTCGGAACGGCATTGGTTTTACAAGTTTCATAGCTGCATATGTTGTGTGCAAGCAGTGGTGTAAAAAACATCTTGAGACCACATTCATTTGAGGTATCAGCAAAAGCTTCAGAATTTTGGCACTTTAAAATAAAGAGAAAAGTTACTGTGAGTTGTAAAACTATTTCAAGGTCACTAATCAAATAAGTACATTTGTGGCATTGATCACATGACACTCTGTATACATGCTTTAAGGATCATCATGAAACATGAACTTGTTCTTCAGGTTTTACACAAACTCGTGGTGTTCATGCATCTACTTGAGATTCTGACACTAACACAAAAAAAGACAATACAAAGACATTTGAAAGTTTGTGTTCTTATAAAAAAAACGAAAATTGAATTATTTTAAATAATAAATCAATTATTTCTGCAATAAAATCTGTATTTATTTTTACATAAGATTTAATCAAATAAATAGAAGTAAATTATTTGAAATAATTTACATGAATGACAGTAGGCCTATACATTGTTTTATGTGTACTGTATGAGTGCACTAGATGTATGTGGCTAAAGTTGGTTGTACTTATGTACAGTATAGTAGTTGTAGGTTGGGTTCGTTAATTTCTTATGTAAAGATATTTGAAAACTGTAAAGTTTTGCTTAAATTTTTAACAATTTGATGAAGTGACAAGCCTAATTACTATCTGATCGAGTGTATTACTTCCAAAATGGGCAGTGAAAAAGATAGAGAGGAACAGTTTCACACCCATGTCATCATAGAAGCCAATTATTTTTTTCTTCTATGTAAAACAAAATAAAAGATTTTGAAGAAAAATTATGGCTGCTCTTTCCCACATACTATATAATTAAAAAAGGGAACTGGGACATTCAAGCACAAAAAGCACAATTAACATATCATAAAAGGGTCCATATGACATGAGTGCTATATTCAGAAACAATAAAGTGATAAAACGCACACCTAGCAATCATTTATGTTTTGTAATAATGTAATTATGACAGAGAAATACCTCCAGGGTCTGCAGTAAGTCACATCCCTCAATCTGAACTGATCGATGATTCATTGGTTTCCTGTTCTTCTAATCTCAACATTCATACTGCATATGACACATAATTGAAGGACAAACCAAAAAAAAAAAAAAAAAGATATTTGATTTATAACATTATTAGCGGCACAGTGTGCTTATATTAGTTTAATTACCCAATGTTTGGCCCCAGCACTCCCTGCTATAAAGAAGAGAGGGGTCTCGTCCCTCAGAGCCAATCATTCACATCAACTATTACTGTCACGCTTTAGCTGTTGCAACAGCTGTCCACTACACTTAAGCTCAACTTCTTCACATTGCATTCCCCCTGCAAGCGATACATTTATATGGATACCAAGATAAGAGTCTTCAGTTTATTGTGCTGGATGAAAATGCAGCAGTTCAACCAGTATCACAGCCAGAGGGGGCCTTAAGCATTAAGGATCACTGTTACTAAGCCAGACTTGTTAATTGTGCTGGATTTTAACCCGGTTACCATGTAGCCTGAAATCTGGGTCAGAACCTGGATGTTATCAGCCAAAACCAGAAAATAAAACAGAAGCTTTAAGGCTGTTTACCCAATACATTTGGACAAGAAGACAGGATGCTTTTCTTCATTTGCATCCACTCACAGTGGATCTCAGTCAGCATGCAAGGCTGTAACATTTATCCCTGCAGACAGGAAAAGTCCCTGTCATTAAGACTAAAAGTCTTAAGAAATAAACGACTGTCAACACAAGACTGCATTTAAAGATGGTGCTCTGAAGATATCAGCTCTGTTCCAAAGCTTTATGAGCTGCAATGCTGCCTACTATATAAGCAGCTCCTTTTGAAAGGGATAGTTCACCCAAAAATGTTGTCATTAATTACTCACCCAGTTACTCATGTCAATCTAAACTAGTAAGACCTTCGTTCATCTTCGAAACAAAAATTAGGATATGTGCGATGAAATCCAAGAGCTTTCTGACTCTGCATAAACACCAATGCAACTGGCACATTCAAGTTAAATTAAGGTTGAACCACTGAAGTCACAGGGACTATTTTAATGATGTCCTGACTACCTTTCTGGGCCTTGAATGTGTCAGTTGTGTTGCTATCTATGTAGGCTCAGAAATCTCTAGGATTTCATCGAAAATATCTTAATTTGTGTTCCAAAGATGAACAAAGGTCTTAAGGGTTTGGAATGACATGTGGGTGAATAATTTCATGACATTTTATTCCTTGCTTGAACTATCCTTTTAAGGGAACATTCTAATGGAACCTCAAAAAAACTGATTTGGAGTGCTCAAATACCCTCTTGATGGAAGCCAGTGCAAGCAGGAGCAGAGTTTTTGAAAATCTTAGTTACTCAGTCATTCTGGAACTGCTTTCTCTGTGAAGGATGCATATGATTCATCGAATTTGGCTAAAATTATAGATCTTAGCAGTAGTGATGGGCACTTTCAAAACACTACTTTGGGAAAATCATTTTGAGAAGTAATTGCTTCAAAGTTTTGTGAAGTTTTATGTCTTCCATCAATACGCTGAAGAAAGCATAAGACATCTACGGAACCTTTCAAACAGCGCTGCTTCAAGATTTGTAAAATGTGCACCTGCAAATTCCCTTCCTGCTGCTAGAGGTTCCTTTTCAGTCGGTCACTCTATACATCATGTCGGTAACCAGCGTATTGGGATCTTGCTTAGAGTGACCAATCCATTTTGAGAGTAAACTAAATTAGCCAATGTTCAGTGGTATGCAATAATTGCAATGCATACCAGTGTTTCGCTTCAGAGCCAAGCAACAACCATAATTCTGCTCCTACCAACTGCTTCATGTGTGTTGAGTTTCTACGGAGCTTCTTGTGTTGGCAAACGGAGCTTCAGTGGTGGTTCCTGTGTCAAGTGGGTTGTGCACTTTAGCCTGCACTACCCCTGTTTTGCTGAAAGTGGCCATCTCCCCTTTGCATCTCAGCATTGTAGCATTTGGATCAATAAGACACACAACTATTTGTTAGATATAACAAATAATATCTAACGCCCCTTCATCTAACCAAATGGTCTATGGACCCTTCCCCCGGAATGCAACTATCACCTCAAAAAAGGGAGAACAGGCCTCTGGCTCAATAGCAACCAAAGGAACACTGTCTGATAACGCTAGTTTATGGCTCCCAGGAATGTGGCAAAGCAACTCTTAACTCTAGTCTCTCAAAACAGACACATAATGCCCATAAAAAGGAACTTTTCTCTAATAAGTTCATAAGAAAACCTCTCTTTGAATGAACACACATACCCTTTAAGTCATTGTGTATATTATTGCTGTTCTTGTACAGTATATTGTCTGTTGAATTTTACTGTTTTATGCATGCTTATGATATAACCACTCGTTCATGTGATCTTTCCTGTATGTAATTTATACATTTAGTTTAGTATCTATGAATTTGTCTTCTGATGATCCAAACAAGAGTGTATATTAAGCAATATATTAGTATTCTAAGAATCTTGAAGATTCGTCTCTTGAACCCTCACTCGAGTTCCATTTTGCAAATTGCCATAATTTCACACAAAGGGTTGTAAAACTCTTCATTAGTTCCAACCTCCCGCTTGAAATTTCAGCCTTTCTCATTAGACAAGCCAATCCTGAGAGGCGTGAACCTTATCAGACCTTAAAGGCCTTACATCAGTTACCCGCCTTCAGTCTGCGGTTCTTTTAGATCCTAAGGGAATGAGGAGGATAAGCTAGAACTCTCTTGGACCCCTAAGTCTGGACCAGGCCTCGTGCCTTGACTTTCCATTCACCAAAGATCATAGGATCTCAGCTGATGTCTCTCTTAGCTCTTTTTTTACTTTCCACTTGGAAGAAACTCCCAATCACCGTCGAGTCTTTGGAATTCATCACTCTTCAAAATAGGAAGAATGTTATCGCGACTCCTACACCACCGAACCTCTAAACCATCAAGACTTTGCATCCAGATGCTCGTTCCAGGCAAAGGCATTGCAAGTTTTGTATATTTAACTAAACAAAACAGAGGTTTATTATAAAATAAAGACCCTGTTATAAACGGTGCTGGTGGTTATAAACGGTTTTACTCAGGTGGTTAACTGACTCTTCCTGATGGTATCATCTATCAAATCTCGTTTGCCCTTCCCTCTGTATGAGTGATTGCATGTATGTTTGTTTGTTTGTTAGACTAGTTTGCTTTAGTGTTTAGTTAATAAAACTCATTTGCACAAATTACATGAGTTTCTGATTCTGCCTTACAAATCAATGTCCCTTTATGATTCCGATTTTGCTACATGCTCTAATGCATTAATACTGTATGAAATTATTTACTCTGGCCACGAAAATATCCTTTCTTAGAGTTTATATGAAATTATAAAATGTTCACTGGATATACAGATTAGTGATGGCAATTTAATTCTGCTACAGTTACTACTGGCAGCTCATATAAATAATTGTAATTAATTATAATACATTTTAATTATTTATATATATTTCCCTTTTGAGCTTAAATTTACTACAGCACCTAAAAGAGCATTTCCCTGAAAAATCTTATTTCTCTAAAAAAAGCTTACATGACAAGATGGAGCGTCTTTTTGAAGATATCGTTTCACCTGTGCATTTAAGGTTAACACTCTGAGGTCTAAGGGTATTTTGGGGGCCTGGAGAAGTTTTGACATGCCCTGACATTTGTGTTTTTTTCAGTTTCTTATAAACATCTAAATGGCTAAAGTCTAATATCACTGTAATCAGCACAAAAAAGGCTATAATATCTGAAATATAAAATCTGATTGCAGTATGTATGTACATGATTGTGTTTTTGAGAAAACAATGTTTATCCGTGGTAAGTGAAAAACTAAAAATGTCAAGTGACTTGAATAAGGCCATAAAACACATACAGAACTTTGGTTCCCGGGACTTTTGAGAACTGGACCTTGTCGGCTAGAATTTTTCTTTCTAAATTATGTGAAAATCATTTTGTTTACTCACTGAAAGAAAACAATATATTGATTTAAATTTTCTAAGACACTTTTTGCTTGTAAAAGTCATATGCGAGTAGGCATCAACTATCATGAATATCATTGTGATTTACACCTATGAAGACAAATGCCCTCATAATGAGCTGCATAATGAGCCATTCAGTCAGGTTTATGACTGAGAGGGATGAGTTACAAGAAAGAATGTGAGGACAAAATAAATGAATATATTTTTATGTTTGTAGTTTATTTAAAATATATTGAATTATCCCACAAAATAATTTAATATTCACTTGCGAATGTAGATAAACAGTTTATTAGGAACAAACAAAGCTAACTAACAAAGATAACAGGAATTATAGTTAGTAGTAGAAAAAGTCTAACTAGCAAAATGTTTAAACGTTTTGTGAAAACTAGTACAAGTACTGTATATACGTCAATAAAATAAAAACTTACTCATGTTTATGATCTCTGCTGAATAAAGCGCTTCATTCTTTTTTTCTGAGGAAATCCAAAACGCAAATCCTGAGGTAATCCATCTTCTTGGGGTGAATTATGTCTTATTCCTCTCATCGCGAAGCAAACTTGAAAAAACTTGAAGAACACTTTCGCTGCTTTGTTTTCTGTATGGGCGTTTACAAGCCACGCGCTTCAGTGAATCTCAAATAATAATAATCTCAATAGCGCGTTCAGCACGGGGGCATGGTCGCATTAGATATAATGAAGGGAGACGTGAAAAACGGACATCACGTTGTTTTCATATGGATTACTTTATCACAGAATATTTGTTTTCGGTAGCACTTGTTTAGTTTAAAGGTAGACATGTTTAGCTTTATTCTATAGATATATCTCTCATGTCTCTTTGTTGAGTATTCACTGAGTTATAGTTACTTTTAATGACGCGTTTCTAAATGAAGATCTCCGCAGACCAAGGCTGCAGACAGCACACCTTGTTTGTTATCTTTATTTTATTAATGCACAAAGTTTTGTTGTTATTATGTCTGTATACAAATAAAAGTAGACCCTTTACAGTTTTGATTGATGTATTGCTCTTATCTGTACAATCAAAACTGAAAGTGTAATTTAAGTTCTTTTCGGGGTTATCAGGAGAAAATGCCTCACAACGCGTATATGCGTGAATCGACTCCAAAGGGTTAAACACGCTGAGATAGCGTTTCATTGATGAGTCATGTTTTCATTGCGGGAAGATGACCATTTCGGAGCTGCGGGCCATTTCCTCCACGGGGGCGTAGCTCCATTGCCTCTGCTGCGATCCAGTCTTTCTCCTGGCGGCACCCAGGCGAGGGCTACTTTGGACAGTAGCACGAGTGATCTGTGGGATACAATGGTGGTAAACCCCTCAGGGAACCAACCCTCGGGGGACCATCACTCCTCTAGCGCATTACAACAAGTCGAGCAACCTAAGGAACATGCTGGACCCTCTTCAAAGAGTGTAGCAGCGGTATCCTCTGTGCTCTTCCTGACAACTGGATGTCGTTTACTGCATCAGAGAGAGAGCTCTCTTTAGAGGAAGATTTGACTGTGCTGCCACCCTCCGCGATGTTGGCTATGCTTTCCCAGGCCATCAAGAGGTTAGGGCTCAAGTGGAAACCTCCAACACATCCCGAGCCCTTGAGGTTGGACGATTTCTCAGGGTGGCTTTCGGTGGTTCTCAGTGCACCACCTTTCTTCCCAGAGGTGCATGGGGAGCTCATCAGGTCATGGACAGCACCTTTTACTGCCAGAAACTGACCTGCTGGTTACTCCTCCCTCACCACCCTTGACGGGAGTGCAGCTAGGGGGTATAATGTGATCCCCTTGTGGTGCGGGCAGTAGCTATGCAGTGGGATCCTAAGACCGCCTCCGTAATCCGTTGCTCCCCACCCAGACCTGTAGTCATTCATCTGGTCTGACCGGCAGTGTTACACCAATTATATGACTTGTGGAGAAGCTGCCTCCACCTTACACACTATAGAGTTACTGCAGGTTCATCGGGCCAAGGCACTACAGGGCTGCATAGAAGCAAACTATGGGTAGGCGGGCAGCTGCTGCCTCCACCCATCCACCGGACATAGCCCCCCAGCCTGCTCGTCGCCAAGGGCAGCCCCCTGCATCTGCCCCTGCTCCTGCGTTAAACCTTGAGGTGAGCAAGAAGAGCAAGAGGCCTCAGGACGGGCGACCCAAAGAGAAAGGAAGCTGCTCTTTGGGGGATGCTGAATACATCTCTCCCAGAAGAGGGCCAGGTGGAGGATCTTGAAAATTTTAATTGATTGAGTGGTTTTCTCTGTCCCTGGGTTCAAGGAGGGCATGGCATTTATTCTCCTCCATCACCAGTAGGCAGCAGCAGCAGTTCGAAAATGAAATGTAAACAAAGGAATTATGATTCATATTACAACGTTATTGCTTCATTGGACTAAACGTGCTTCATGAGTTGTCGTTCAGTGGACCCTTACCTTTCTAACTAAACCGGGATTTACAGCTGTGGATGTGTTTATGACTCGTTATTACGACGGATCTGGTATGTACAGCGTTTTCAATGTTTATTTTTTTATGTGAACTGCTTACACAAATGTAGCAAATACAGTCTTTATAAGCTTTCCATTGAAAAACAGCGATCTGTCGTCGATGCTTGAGGCTTAGATCTTTATAATGATACTTAGTTTGTCAAGATTAAATTTGTCCTGTTTCATTTAATCTATTCATAATCACTTGCATGTGCGTGTGGGAGAGGCTTTGAGGATTAGGACGTCGGGTGCAGGTTAACAGGTTAAACAGATGAGTTATATAAAAAAATTACCCCCCTCACAGTTGTTATGAAGGGCAAATTTAGCTATATAGATCAAAATCATTTTATGAACCAGGCTGTAAACATGTTTATTTTTTTCTGCTGTAAAGTTGATCATTTTAACATGGGGTCTCTATGGAATTGACTCCCTTTTGCAGCCAGCCTCTATTGGCCAGTTGACAAATTACAGTTTAAGTCACTTCCATTTGGGCTTCACGAGAGAGAACGGGAGGTTGCTGCTTGTTTGTACCACACACTCAGACTACTCTTCGGTCCACCCACAAGCCTGCCGAGTTGGTCCCCTGTGTTCCACCTTGTTGCCCCACTGCTGGTACGACGGTGGTTCCATTGGTCCCACTTGCACGGTATCTGGGTGCCTGGCTAGTGCTACCCAACCCATCTTGCTGGCTTCTGTGGGCCATCAGCCTCATGTCCCCAAGTTCAGTAGCATCCGCTTCACAGTAGTGAAGGCAGCAGATGCTCTGTCTTGTGTGTGGAGGTCTCAGTCCTGCTGGCGAAGGACACAATAGCCGATATGCCGATATGAGGACAGGGTTTTACAGCCCCTACTTCATTGTACCCATGAAAGGTGGTGGGTTACAACCAATCTTGGATATACGTGTCTTGAATTGGGCCCTTCACTGGTTACTCTTCTAGACGTTAACGCAGAAACACGTCACTGGTTTGCAGCAATTGACCTGAAGGATGCATACGTGGCAACGCTGCACTCACCGGGTCCGAGTTACACCTGCCTATCACCAAACCTTCACCCGGTGGTCAGACCTTGTGTTTCTCCAGGCAGTGGTGCTCCTAGAACAGGTCTCCAGGCATGCTGTTGTTTACTCCAATGCCTACACCACTGGCTGGGGGGCCACGTACAACGGACACGCAGTGTAGGGGTAAGGATGGGCCAAATACTGGCATATCGATTGCCTAGAGTTGTTAGCAGTGATGCCTTGGTCCATCTCAAAGGGCACTTGCGAGTCAAGAACATGCTGGTCCGAATGGACAACATGACAACCATTGCATACATCAACCAGCAATGTGGTCTGCACTCCAGTCGCATGTCACAATTCACCCGCCACCTCCTCCTTTGGAGTCGGAAGGTCACCTTTTTGTGTCATTCACATTTTGAGTCTGCTCAACTGTACGTCCGATCACCTAACTCCTTGAACTGTCACGTCCTTGACTGAAAATATTTTAACTCAAAGCAGTGTGGTTGACAAAAAAAAACACAGTACTAAATTGTCCTTTTGAGACTTTCTGCTCCAATAAATACATGTATTGCTTATCTAGAATATGCATATAAAGAAAAATGTTATAGGAATAAAGCCAAAACAAATCGACAGACTCAAAGGTCTGTCATATTCATGAAGCTTAGAGTTTCATCCTCTAATCTGTTTAGCAGGGCGGTGAAATTGGTGACATTTTATATAAAACGACATCCTGCACTGATGCTCTCTGTGCGTAACAATAGAAAATTGATGTCCTGCACTCTAGGAACCCAGATTTATTCTAGGACTATATTTTAGGTTGTTCAAAAGACAGGCTGAGTTTGCAGTCACTTTCATCATGTCACTTCCAACTCTTCATTGTTAAGTTTTTGTAACAGCAGTATTTTCACTTTGTGGTACATGAAATGCCTGCCCAAACTGAGGCGGGAACAGAGAGGTATCACACTGGTTATTGTAGGAAATTTTGGGTTTAGGCCTCAGGGCTGACCTGAGGGCACTCAGCAATGCAATTAGACTGTCTGCATGTGACGTGATTCTTTCTTATGGTGCATTAAAGCGAGTCCAAGAGAGCTACAGCTGGGTTTCTGCTAAAACTCCACGAGTGCTGTCATAGAGTTAATGACTAGCATCAATACCTGAGACATGAGAGAGTAAAAGGCTACAATAGTGTTTTGATAAGACAAAATGGCAGAGGTCCCGGTGTAGGAATAGAACATTCCTTTGCATTTATTTTATTCTCCAGACAAAAGGTGTAGGAGGAAATGTTTCTGAAGGAGCGTAATAAAACCATAATCTAACAGAAAAACCTGTTAACATAGACTCTGGCAGTGTGTGGAAGATGAAGAAAATGACCTGACATGTCTGTGATCTAAACATAGGCTTGCCAGAAGGTGTAGAAACATGCTGTTTTCTCACTTTCTGCTAACATATCTCTCAAGTAAAGACAAAAAGTAGTTCTCTTACGAGAGCTCTCTCGTACTGCGTCTTAGCTAAGACGCTACGGGAAAAGTCTCTTTTCACGAAATACTGAAGCAAAAAATTATCCTTAATTTTGTATTTTTGTAAAGCGCATTTGCAGCAGTACACAGCCATAGGCGAGACGGCTCGCTCGCTCATTGGCTTGTTCTGCGGCAACTGCACAGCCTATCGAGCGCAGGCTGATGCAACATCAGACCAAGGGCTTCGCGCCCTTCTTGCCACTTCCCGCCGAAACGGGTGTGGCCCAACCTATAAAAGGAGCTCGAAAAGGCTGACTCACCTGATTTTTCATCTCTTCAGCGAAGCTCACGCATCGCTGGATCACGAGGAAGCAAGCGCCGTCTGGAAGAGCATATCATCAGGACGAGCCATCCTGAAGCCGCTGGCACCGCCGCCTTCCACTGCCGTTCCTGCTGCGCTATCCGGCGCCCATATCCTTTATAATCCTTGTTCTGTGATATTCTGTGTTTGTGTTCGCCCTGCGACGCACATTCACAAAAGAGCTGCGTCTTTTTAAAGATGCCTTCGTGCGGCTCGTGCAGAACCCCGCTCAGCGAAGGAGATCGTCATGTCATCTGCGTCTCCTGTCTGGGTGAAGACCATGCAGCGCTCGCGCTCGCTGATGGCGGATGTCCTCATTGCGAGTTGATGCCTATGGTGACTCTGAGGACTCGCCTGACATCCTTCTCGAAGCCTGCATCATCCGCTGCGCCGCAGCGCCGTAAGAAGCGCCTACCAGAACCGCCTCTAGCTCGGCCGAGCTCGCCGGTTCCCTCCGCTTCGCCGGTCTCCCCTGCATCGCTTCCCGATGCTCAGCGTCCGCTGCTTGCTGACGCGTCATCGGAGGAAGTGGATCTCAGGCCCGCGTCGGAGGAAGAAGACACGTGCTCTCTGCTTGCTTCGGGCAGTGAGGGTTGGGCGAGCTCCGTGGATCTCGCGCCCGCTGCTCAGAGGCCCAGCAGACGGGGGGATATCGATAAGGAGCTGATGCGTGTACTCTCGTTGGCCGCGGCGAGCCTCGGCCTCGAGTGGTCTGCACCAGCACCCCCTTCACGTTCCCGGCTGGATGGTAGCTATCTTCCGGTTGAGCGCTCTTCCTCAAGCTCAAAACACGCCCCTTTTCTTCCTGAGCTTCACGAAGAAGTGGCGAAGGCTTGGGACGCTCCATTCTCGGCGAGAATCCGCTCATCTGTTTCGTCAGCATTCTCCACACTGGACGGTGCTAAGAACAGAGGCTACCTGTCACTTCCGCCGGTGGAACAGGCTATAGCAGCGCATCTTTGCCCGCCCTCTGCTGGACGGCGGACTAAGGCGGCGTTGCCATCCAAAGCCTGCCGCATGACGTCATCGCTGCTCGCACGGATATTCTCTGCTGCTGGGCAGGCTGCGTCTGCGTTACACACCATGGCGACGCTACAGATTTTCCAGGGCGATCTTCTCCGCAAGCTGGATGAGATGGGACCTGAAGCGATCTGTCTCGCGGATCTGAGGAGTGCTTCGGATCTCTCCCTCCGCGCTACTAAGTCCGCTGCACAGGCCATGGGACGGGTTATGGCTTCCGCTACGGTGGCTGAGAGGCATTTGTGGCTGACGCTTTCTGACATCAAGGAGTCTGAGCGCGCTGCGTTTCTTGACGCTCCGCTAACTCCTGCCGGCCTCTTTGGATCTTCCGTCAACAAGTTTGTGGAGAGATTCGCCGAGGACCAGAAAGCTTCACAGGCGTTCAAGCACTTCTTGCCGAAGCGCTCCAGTTCTGCAGCTAGCCGCTCTAGACCGGCCCCACAGAGCTCTCAGTCACGCCCACCGCCTCCTGCTGCGCCATCACGACAGCGTCAGCAACGCAGCTCGGGACCCCGTTCTCGCTCTTCGAGCCGTCGCCCTGCGCCGCGGGAGCCGCGGCAGAGGATTGCGGTGAAGCCAGAAGCCCCGAAAGCATCCTAGCACTGCTGGGAAAGCGCCGGTGTTCGAGTTCCGCTGCGGCCGAGCTCTCACCCAAGCGCGCCGCTGTTGCAGTTCCAAGAGTTGCGACTGCCTCAGTGTCTTCTGCAATGCGCAAGCCTGCACGAGTGCCCGCTTGCCTGCACACAAAAGCCGTTATCACGGCTACCCAGATGTTTCACAAAAACAGTGTTTTTTCTGGTGTTCCGGCCACGGCCGATGGTGCTATAAATGTTGTGACGATGCCCACTCCTCAGTGCCCATCTCCACATGTAAGCACAGCCCTACACACAGGGCCTGCGCTCATAATGTCGACTCAAGTCGGTCGCGCACACTACATAGTAAACGTGCCCACCCCTCAGTGCCCACAATTACTATGTCACACGCGTCATGTGGTTTCTGTAAAAACGAAACCCGTGCACGCTCGTCCGGCCACGGCCGATGGTGCTTTAAATGCAGTGACGATGCCCACTACCCAGTGCCCATCCCCGCATGTAAGCACAGCCCTGCACACAGGGCTGGCGCACATAAGATCGACACAGATCGGTCGAGCGCGCCACATAGTAAACGTGCCCACTTCCCAGTGCCCACATACACTATGTCACTTACGGCGCGGGGCTTCTGTAAAAACGAGGCCGGTGCACGTATATTCTGCACAGGCAGATGGCGAGTTGGAAGTGGTAAAAGTGCACACATGCAGCCCACGGTTACTCGCAGATATATTGAGTCCCACGGGACCCGCTCAGCCTCCCTCCAGTCTGTTAAGCGCCGGAACGGGGTCGAGGATGAGCGATCTGCCCGCTGTGATCAGCGCGCTCCCCGCCTCAGATGCGCAGCACACTCGAGCGCCGCCGTTGCCCAGTCAACAGAGCGCGTGTCACATCCAGCCCTTAGCCATTCATGCAGATGCATGGTCAGCGCTTCCAGGGGTTTCGGATTGGGTGCTAGGCATTATAAAGAGAGGCTACTCGCTACAGTTTTCTCGACGCCCACCGCGCTTCTCAGCGCGCGTCGAAACTACGGTCAAAACAGAAGTAGCACACATACTTCGGGCCGAAATATCAAAACTGTTGAGCAAAGGGGCTGTAGAGCCTGTGTCTCAAGCTCAAAGCGAGGGGGGGCTGTACAGCAGATACTTTCTGGTGCCCAAGAGAGACGGGGGTCTCAGGCCCATACTGGATCTAAGACAGCTGAACAAGGCATTGATGAAACGCAGTTTCAAAATGCTCACGACCAGGAAGCTCCTCGCGCAGATTCGCGGAGGGGACTGGTTCATGTCAATAGATCTGAAGGACGCGTATTTTCAAATACAGATAGCGTCAAACCACAGGCGGTTTTTGAGATTCGCCTTCGAGGGCCAGGCATACCAGTTTGCAGTCCTGCCATTCGGCTTGTCCGTAGCTCCTCGTACGTTTACGAGGTGCATGGATGCAGCGCTCGCTCCTCTCAGACTCAGAGGCATACGAGTGCTGAATTATTTGGACGACTGGCTGGTTCTGGCCCAATCACGAGCAGAGCTCGTGGACCACAGGGCCGTTTTACTCGATCACCTCGAGAAGCTCGGCCTCAGTGTCAATTGGGCGAAGAGTTCGCTGAACCCCAGTCAGACGATCCTGTTTCTGGGTATAGTTCTGAACTCGTGTTCCATGACGGCGCGACTGTCACCACAGCGCACGATGGGCATTCAGCGCGCAGCGAGTTCTTTCCGCTGCGGCGCGACTGTGTCGCTCAAACACTGTCAAAAGATGCTGGGTCTCATGGCCTCAGCATCTCCGGTTCTGCGGCTGGGCCTGCTCCGCATGCGCCCCCTGCAGTTCTGGCTGAAGGCTCGGGTGCCGCGCAGAGCGTGGGCGTCTGGCCGGCTGCATTTCAAGGTCGATCAGAGCTGTGTTGCGGCTCTAGCACCTTGGACAGCGAACGGCTGGTACCGATCAGGTGTAAGCCTGGGGACTTCCCCGAGTGTGAAAATGGTGTCGACAGACGCCTCCACTTCGGGATGGGGAGCGCTGCTCGAAGGCAGACCGTCCTTTGGCCTATGGTCAGAACGGGAAAAGCTCCATCATATCAACTGCCTGGAAATGCTGGCAGTGGAGAACGCGCTGACGCGCTTTTGTCCCCATATCAAGGATCACCACGTCGTAGTCCGTTCGGACAACATGTCCGTGGTGTCCTACATAAATCGCCAGGGCGGTCTCGGGTCCCGAAACCTGTACAGGCTGACGGAACGCCTCCTGATTTGGGCTCAACACAACGTGCGCTCGCTGAGAGCAGTGCATGTGCCTGGACTGCAGAATCTGGGTCCAGACAGGCTGTCCAGAGGCAATGTCCCTACGGGCGAATGGTCTCTACACCCGCAAACAGTTCGGCTGTTGTGGGAGAGATTTGGCATGGCGGAGGTGGACCTCTTTGCATCCCACGAAAACGCTCACTTTTCCAAGAACGAAAGCGCGCTGTCACGGAAATGGCCGTGCTGCCCGCTTTATGCGTTCCCTCCCGTCTCCCTCCTTCCGCAGGTGATAGAACGGGTGAGAGAAACGAGATGTTCAATACTGCTTGTGGCACCTCTTTGAAAGAACCAACCATGGTTCCCAGATTTGATGCAATTAGCAGATGTCGCCCCATGGCCGGTACCGTTGAGGAGAGATCTCCTCTCGCAGGCCAGGGGCTCGATTTGGCACCCTCAACCGGAGTTGTGGTCCCTCCATGTATGGGCACTCAACGGTTACCCGCTGATCTCGCAGTGGGAGTGCTAAATACCATCACTCAGGCTAGCGCTCCGTCGACACGACGTCTGTATGCCTCGAAGTGGTCGGTGTTCTCCAGCTGGTGCACAGCTCGAGGTTATTCACCCCTTAGTTGTGAGGTGACGGAGGTCCTCTCCTTCCTACAGGAGCTGTTGGATAAGGGCAGAGTCCCATCCACGCTCAAAGTTTATGTGGCGGCCATCGCGGCGTTTTCTGAAACGGCGTCCGGTCAGTCAATAGGAAGGAACGATTTAGTCATCCGGTTCCTCAGAGGAGCTAGGAGGCTGAATCCTCCCAGACCTCCGTCAGTCCCTATGTGGGACCTCGCGGCGGTTTTGGAGGCCTTGAAGGGTCCCCCTTTTGAGCCTATCCAATCGGTTAGCCTTCAGCATCTGTTGTTCAAGACAGTATTCTTGTTGGCTCTCGCTTCTGTGAAGCGTGTGGGTGATTTGCACGCGCTCTCGGTGAGCCAGTCGTGCTTGGAGTTTGGGCCCAATGACTCAAGGGTCATACTCAAACCTAGGCACGGTTATGTGCCGAAATCCCTCAACACACCGTTTCGGGCTCAGGTTATTGCCCTGTCTGCCCTGCCGGTGTCAGGGGAGGATGGAGACTCGAGTCTTCTTTGCCCTGTCAGGGTTTTAAGAGCTTATGTGTCTCGCTCTGCTGCCTTTCGGCAGACGGAGCAGCTATTTGTCTCGTTCGGTGGACGTTCCAAAGGAATGGCTGTTTCGAGACAGACTCTATCCAGATGGATAGTTGACGCCATAGCGTTAGCTTACGCTTCCAGGGGCCTTCAGTGCCCGTTGGGCGTCAGAGCACACTCCACAAGAGGCGTGGCCTCGTCGTGGGCGTGGTCTACTGGGATCTCCTTGCAGGATATATGTATGGCAGCGGGTTGGGCCTCGCCGTCTACATTTATCAGGTTCTATAACCTGGAGGTTCTCGCCTTGCAAGCAAGGCTGCTGTCGGTATAGAAGAATCAGGGCCCTGAGGGGAATTCTGAATTCATGAGCGCTATGCGCTGCCGACTGTTATATGGGCAGTATTGCGTAAGACCCGCATTGCCACATTGGTCAGGCCTTGCCTCGGCTGTGTGATGTCATATTGCCGCATCTACGGATGCTGCTAGATATGGGACGGAGGGCTTTCCCCCTTTTCTGTCCCGGACTCTCTGTGAGTCCCTCAGGTGACTGTGCACTGTAAATCCTGGGCGTTGCTTCAGGTTTATCGGTGTGTGATCCCTGCGCGCACGGCGTTTTACATCGGGTTCCCGTAGCGTCTTAGCTAAGACGCAGTACGAGAGAGCTCTCGTAAGAGAACGTACTCGGTTACTAAACGTAACCTCGGTTCTCTCTAGAAGAGCGAACGAGTACTGCGTTCTCTGCCATGCGTACGATTCACTCTGGTTCGCTTCGGCGATGAAATAAATCAGGTGAGTCAGCCTTTTCGAGCTCCTTTTATAGGTTGGGCCACACCCGTTTCGGCGGGAAGTGGCAAGAAGGGCGCGAAGCGCCCTTATTGGTCTGATGTTGCATCAGCCTGCGCTCGATAGGCTGTGCAGTTGCCGCAGAACAAGCCAATGAGCGAGCGAGCCGTCTCGCCTATGGCTGTGTACTGCTGCAAATGCGCTTTACAAAAATACAAAATTAAGGATAATTTTTTGCTTCAGTATTTCGTGAAAAGAGACTTTTCCCGTAGCGTCTTAGCTAAGACGCCGTACTCGTTCGCTCTTCTAGAGAGAACCGAGGTTACGTTTAGTAACCGAGTACGTTTTTTGTCACTTGAGTACTCATAGTTGCTCTCTTTGTGTGATTGGGCCTACAACCAGTCACCAGTTGATTGACTTATATTGTACCAATGTTGAAGACTTATTAAAACTAATTAGCAAATTAAAAAGTAGCACCACCACTAACCTACTAACTATATTTTTCAGTAGTGACTAATTTAGCAAATTTTTACATTGAGACATTGAGACACACTTTATTTTACAGAGGTTTTTACTCATTAATTATTTTTTATTTATTTTTTGTATAGCATGCATAGTTGTAAACTGAGCAAACTGAATCAAATTGAAATGAATAGTAAAAAATAAATGAAAATACTAATGAACTAATATTTGATAGTATAGTAAAAATAAAAAGTATCAATATAAAAAACAAAGTTAGATTTTACAAACATTATATTTGTCATGGCCGGGTAAGTGAACACACCTTGTAAACAGGGGTCTGGGTCAAGATGCAGGTCTTTGTTATAAATTATTAAAATTTTATCTAAGAATGAATACATTTCCAGAATTTTAAGAAAAACGCAAGCAACAATTGGGTGTTTTTTTAGTGTGTACTCAAACAGAAACTCCTAAAGTTTGGATTAAAAAAAAAAAGCTTTAAGTGCTTTTCATTGAAAAACAAAAGTATTCACAATAAATAAATATAGTTTAAATCTGAGTATGAACAATAACAAACACAACCCGTGCTGCTATTTAGTAAAAACCATTGCACAAATTGTCTTCTGCAACTAAAATAGAAAAGTGCAAATGATTGACAAACTACACACAAAATGAGTGAGAAATATAATAGTCCAACAGAAAAAATTGTGAAAATTATCTTTATGACTATATAAGAATTATTTACAATATATAATATACATAATACATAATATACATAATATAAATGATCGATATGCTGGCTGTACTGTCCGTCAAAATCGATTTTACAAGGATATCGCCTAGCGACACAAAGTCATAAATTCCATTGCTTTATACGATATGTACCGCTTGTTCATTGTTGTTGAAATTACTCAATTGTGTGTTATTCTGGGTTTTTTCAGAGAGTTCTCTCATGCAAATATGTTATTTTTTGTTTGCTTTCATGCATGCATGAAAAAATTGAAAAATCCTAAATGGTGGTTCAAAAGACCAAAACTTATGCTTATTGATTGAATATGGGACAGTTCGAATCAATCTGGGCAAGGGGGTGGGACTAAGCATCAACAATCATTCTTGTTTAGCTCAGAGGAACTAAATGCATTGGTTTCTTCTGACGAAACAATATTGTCAAGATGGGATGACGTAATAACATACACAATGGAACCTCTGATTATCAAAATAAGACAAATGAGATATCTCTGAAAAGCAGTGAATCTTTTTAAAGCATACAGATAGTATTAGTGGTTCATGTATGCTTCGGGCAGGCTCGCTCACTATAGGCTCGCGCGACAACTATCGACTCCACGAACCAATGGTCGTGCAGTTTCACTGCATGATTGAAAAAGGCTTCATAAATCTGAGAAAAATGACTTTTCTCCATAGAGTCTCAGCCTAACGGATTACCATTTCCGTATCTAATGGAACCATGGTTACGTTAGTAACTGAGTACGTTTTGGTGCTCAAAAAACATTTATTATTATTATTACTATTATTATTATCAATGCTCAAAACAGTTACTGGATAATAATTTTAAGCAAACTGGGATTTATTTATTTCAGGATTCTTTGATGAATATAAAGTTCTAAAGAACAGAATTTATTTTTAATCATTTAATGAAATAATTTAAGAATTTGATTTAATGAATTTAATGCATCCTTGTTGATAAAAAAAAATTGTCACAATCTTTTGAATAGCAGTGTACACATAAAAATAATTTACATAAAATTTACAAATATAAATTAGTTTAAGTTTCCCAGATAGTTTATAATAACTAGTAATTAACTTCCTCAGCTTAAAGTTATAATTATTGTAGTTTTCTAGAGTTACAAATCTTTCTCAACTCTGCTCATGAAAATCTAAATGAAAGTCCAAAACCTATATAATTTTGTCTATAAGGCTTGAGAAAAGATACTTAACATTAAGATAAGAGTAAGAGTTTATAACTTCAGAAGGCCAAGCATTAGTAAAGTGAAATAGATGTGTCCTGGTGTCCAATCAGAGGGTTCATGGGCTTTATTTGAAGTCAATTTTTAATTAAACATCCATCCTTTATTTTATTTTTTTTAATCAAGATGTGATGTAAGCATACACAAACAAAGCAAACATTCATTGTTGATTAACATATGAAGCTTGAGCTGCACAAAGATTACGAAAATACATAGAGAAAAGTTTACTACAGCTGCCAGTATGCCCATGTGACCTCAGGGGTCAAAGATAATGCCCCAGAGGGATCTTTAATTTTAGAGAAGAAGCTGGCCTTCATGCTGCCCTATGCAGTTTCTTTCCAACTTCTGCCACCAGTGCTCCAGTTTCATCTGATCACAACATCAAACCTTACCAAAGACACTGGATCAGAAAGATTTGTCATGCTAAAAAATGGCCTCTTCTCTTCTTCTGCTCACTTTGGAGGATACATTTCTCTCAATCTCTGGGGGAAAACCAAGCGAAGAGAAGCTATACTTTTACTGGGTTTGTGTGTTTCTGTGTCAGAGATTTCTAAGCTGCAATGAAAGAAGAGAGCGAGACAGGGGGATATAAAAAACTGAAGATTCAGACACTTTTATGTGACCCATAAGTAGAGGGATTATAGTTCTCTCGATTAGACTGAGCTTAATCTACCACTGCATGGATACCATTCATCAGAAAAGATAGAGTAAAACCAAAGAGCACAGCAGGGGTGAGGTGGGCACAGCCAGGGTCTAACATCTGGCTGGAGTAACAGAAAAAAATAATCAGAAGAGAACAAACATTCTTCATGAGTGTGTTTGTGTGCATGGGGGGAATTGTTGATGGTGCTTACTGTATGATATAGGGATCAAGCAAAGTGCAAATGCATAATTTTATTCTAAAAGAAAAGAAAAAAAGTATAAAGTATATTTATTTAAAATAAAGCCCAAAATTGCTTATATTAAATGTAAAATACATAGAATAAAATACAGGTATTTCAAGAAACAACTCACAAGATAATGTTTGCTGTTTTTTTTTTTATTATTATATTGTCGTAGTAAAGATATTGTTGTAGATTATAACTATTTATTCACCTGCAACATTTAAATATCTCATTATCTTGCAAGAAGATGCTTGAAAATAAAACAACAAAGCCATTAAAATGGCAGACATTGGGAAAAAAATCAGTAAATATGGAAAATGAGTAAAAGCAGGATTACTTTTTACATTGAGAACAATATTCCTCAGAAATCAATGGGAGGAACTACAAACAAACAAATAAACTATTAATAAATGAATAAATAGAGCAAAATCACTTCCTAAAGTGAGAAAACCTCAGAAATCAATGGAAATTATTAAAATAAAAAATAATCATTCATAAAAAAGAATAAAGATTAAAAAAAGAATAATTAAAAGAATAAAAAGAATAATTAATAAATAAAGAATAATTAAGGAAAAAATTATTAATTAATGAACAATAATAATGAATGAAATAATAAAGAAAATAATAAAGAATAAAAAATAATAATAATTAAAGAATAAAAAATGGATGAAAGAATGGATCAATCAAAGTCTGGAAGCACAGAATAAAGAAGCATGTTTCCTGTCTTCCTGACCATTTGGACTAACACAAGAGAAATGCAGTTAAACATTTGGGCTTCTTCCTTCCTGCATGTTGAGTTGAGCTTGCGAGATATCGATGGGGTACCTCCGGGTGGACTTGAGGTAAAAGGCCAGTAGCAAAGCTGCAGCGCTGAGCACAGCTGTTTAGGTGAGGCACGTCACAGTAAAGTGATTATCTGTCTGTGGCTGGTGGTACATGATTATCTTTTTTTGCCATTCTACCCGAGTGAGTGCAGGATTAATGGGGCTGATTGCTTTCTCTAGCCCCCCTCATCTCTCTTCTCTGCTGGTACTTTCTGGCAACCCGTGGCACAGATTCATCCTCTCAGCCCCCCACTCACCCGAACGCTCCAGGGGCAACAATAATAAACATAAACATAAACTGGAGTTTCAGAGCTGTGTGCATGATTGTGAATGCTTCAGAGTTTGGTTTAAAGACCTCCGCGGCATTCCTGCCAGAGACCAGTGCTTTCCTTTTCTGTTGTCCATGACCTCGGCATGATCTTGTCCCAAAGAGTGAACACACTGAGCTAAATCTGTTAACAACAAGAATCCATTTAGCCTTGTGTATCTATGGCAGATCAACAATGGGATCTGCTGATGCACCGTCCCATGTGAAGCTCTTCAGACCAGCTGTACTAGGCCGTTTGTCTGCCAACATCTTTCCTCCAGCCTAAACTTACACAGCTGTGAGAGAGTGAGAGAACACTGGAGTACTGAAGGACTCTTAAGTGCTTGTACTGTACACTCTGGTGGCAATCAGAAGGCAAATGTGCACAACACACAAGCAACTCTGCAAAAACATATTGCATCCTCTTGACCTCATGTTCTATCAAATTTGACTCGTCAAGACTTCTGCAAGTCACAGAGACACAAAATACTGAGAAATTTAAATGTGAAAACCTATACATTAATGCCAATACAGTAATTATGTCATACTGTCATATATTTTTTTGTTTGTTTGTTAATGGGTAACATATTTGTTTTATTGTATATTTTATGATTAAATTAATAGAACTCAAAAAAATTGAATATAGATGATACTATTAATAAAAATCTCACTATAGTTAGTTACTTCAGTATTCTGCATCCATCAACCATGTGAAATCATCTTAATATACCAGACGCTTACTGAATCCTCTTAAAATAACCAGACAACCAGATGTTTAAGCGGTGCATGGATAAATGTGGCTTTAAAAATGTAGCTCCTTTGTACACTACAGTAGAATGTTTGGGTTTTTAGATGTTTATGTGCTTTTGAAAAAGTCTTTTATGCTCTCCAATGCATTTGTTTGATTAATTTGTTTTGATATTATGAACAATTATTGCGATTTAAAATATCTGTCTTCTATTTTAATATATTTTAAAATGTAATTTATTCCTGTAATGGCAAAGCTGAATTTTCAGTAGCTATTATTTCAGTATTCAGTGTCACATGATCCTTAATTATATAGATTTAGTGCTCTATAAACATTTGTTATCTTAAAAACAGTTAAAAACTGTTTTCCTGCTTAATATTTTTGTTGAAACCATGATATATTTTTTTCAGGATTCATTCATGAATTTAATGCAATTAAAGTATTATTTTTCTTTCATGAAAAAAAAATTCTTACTCACTCCATACTTTTAAACTGGTAGAGTATTGTGTAGCCCTTTTTTATCCATTCACTATATTTCCTTATTTTAGGGATTTCAGTGTTATTGTGTTAACATGCAGAAAGCATGGTCACTAAGCATGCAGATACTGTGTATTTGTTACACTCATCCTATAAATAATGAAATCATATCTTGTTCAAACGGATTAGTGCACAAATGAAGGTCTCATGGTTTTTTTTATCAAATATCATTGAATCAGAATTTCGTTTATGAGCTGAGAAAAGTAATTTAGCTCAAATTAACAGATTTTTGAGCCAAACACAGTTTATAATAACAGCATCCTGATAGGCAAAACACACAGTAATAACATATTGGCCTGTAACACTGTTTAAAAACTGTTCCCATTTACCGCCTCCCCAAGCTGGACAATTATCCATAAACACAGAACTGAAACGCAAGAAATAAAATGTTTAACAAGTATGACATTAAAAAAGCAATCTATCAAAAAGCTTTTGCAAATCTGTTCAGTGATATTTCCGTATATTAGATGAAGCGTTGAAAATAATGCCACTTGCCACCACAGTGGCAGCCTTAACAAGCCTTATTATCATAAAACAAAATTCTGGTTACCGAACGATATATGGCTTTATTTGGGCTGTATGAAAAAGCAGAGTGTGTTGAAAATGACTGTTGAATATAGCACACGGCTGCTAAGCAACAAGTAGGGGCGGGGTACTTTTGGACGCTGTTATTCATCAAAGTAAGCCCACCGAATCCCGACTTCACCTGCCTGCTGTACCTTGCAGCGATCTGGTTTCAAGTTGCTTTCCCTCATAGAAGCTTATAATGCTTTCTTTTTTTGTCAAGAACACACATGTGAAGCTGCTGCTGTCCTGTCTCTCACACTTTCTAACGGGGAGAAGCTGTCAAAAAATCTCAGAAACTGCAAGGTTTTGATTCAAAATCCACTAACGCAAATGTGTTTTCTCCACCACAGAGAAACAGTCACTTTAAAATGATCCTAAATTGTCATTTTTGTGAATTGCATCCTCAAATCCATGTTTTTTGCTATATGGTGGGGATAAACCACAAAACGCTAAAATACATTTTTAGAAATTCAGACAAGAATCTTTTTATAACTATATAATCAAGTTGAAATAGTTAACCTTCATAAAACAAGTTATAAATGTCTAAAGACCATAAATGTCTTCTCAGGATAAGGGTTATAACTGTATTAATTTTATTTATAAAAAACGGAGCTATTTTTGGTGTAAAAGTTACATTTCCTTTAACCTTTAATTAAAAACTATGGAAACAAGTCATACAAGTTTGCTACATGGTTTGTAAGATCAAAAACATGCATTTAGAAATACATAGGCTGAATTTTGTAAATATACAGAAACAGAATCTCAATTATATAACCAACCTACCTTAAGAAATAATCCCTGGTGCAAAATGTGACAGCCAGCCCTAGTCCTCCCCTATTATGTGTGCTATTTAATTGATGTGGTCTGTCCTGTAGCTATCCTAACCCCTGAGGTTGTTGTCGCAACTTATGTGTCTGTTTGCTCTGAAGGAGAGGTGAGGGGTTTTTAATGACTTGCAGCTCTTCAATACATCGTACCTGAAAATATTTGTGCTCGGGTCTTGTGCGAGCGACTGCCATAGCAACTGTTCACAAAGGTGCTCAGTGGGACTGTGAGTAATGCAGCCGAGAACATCACAGTGGGTCGTGTGCCTTTGAAGAGCTGGAGAGGGAAAGTCAGGACACTGCCAGCACTTCAGAGATTCACAAACATACACTTCTAGTATTTACAAGGAGCCACGAGGTTATTTGCTGGCTAGTAATCCTTAGAAACTAAGCACTTACTATAGTAATAATATCATAACAACAGGATTTTCCATTACAGGAGAGATGTTTGAAACTCATGTTTGAATTTAACTGGTCCTTTAACTGAAAATCTTGCTATAGTTAAATTTTGTTTAGTGATGCACTGAAATGAAAAGTTTTAATTTAGCCCAAATAAAAAAAAGTAAAAAAAAAAAGTATTTTGTCAAATTGGCTCAAAATTGCTCAAACTGCTTGAAATAATGTGTCATATCATGCAATCTGAGAAGTGTTGTATTAGAGATGGCTGTTTCAGTGTTTCAGCCCCATTATTTTTTAGACCAAAGAATACTTTTTGACAGAATAATTTTGGTTTCCAATATTTTATATGCATAATTAATATTGTTTGCACTTCCAAATTTACTATGTATTGATTGGTTACAGAACATGTGAGAATCAACCATATTTGTTTCAGACAAATATTTTCGGTTTCTAAATATTATTATTATTTTAATTTTTTTTTGTACTTCCAAATTTAGCATAAAGTGATTACTTACAAAACAAGCAAAAATCAACTGTGTTTGTTTCAAACAAATATGTTTGTTTTCCACAATTTCAGTTCGTCACTAATATTGTTCACACTTCCAAATTCAGCATGTAGTTAGTGATCGGTTACAAAACAAGCAAGAATCAACAGTTTTGTATATCTGATGTCAAATCTAGCACATTGTGTTTTATTTTTATGGTCAAGAGCAAGATTTTTAGGGAATAATGATTTAAACATTGCAAACTAGCTTTATGGACTGTTTTGAGGTCATTTTATTATGCCGTTTTTGGATATGCCGTGTTGTATAAAAAAAGTAGCACAAAGAGTCTTGTCAAAAGCATTAATGCATTATCTCCTTTTGCTTTTGATGGAAGAAAGTCTAAGAAAAGTGTTCTTTTGACAGTGAAGACAACCAAGTTAAAATATCTGCATACTGCTTGAATAAACAAGCAATGGCCATAATATCACATTAAACTCCCTCACTGAATTCCAATGACTTTAGTAAACACCTCAACAGTCATACACCCACATAATAATACAAGTAATACAATGCAAAATTGTGGTTGGCTCACACCTCAAGAGGGAAACAAAGTTAAAGAAATACCATCATCTGTAAATATTAGTAGTTTTATGTTTGCTCTGAGTGAGTGGAAGGCAGTTATAAGCTGACCTAGTTGAAGTTAAAATTCTATAACTTGCTGATTTGTCTGAGGTAAAATACACAAGGGTACTGCTTAGTGGGAAAAGAAAAACAAAGAAATGCTTATGAAATGATTTTAGTCTTTTGGGATTTTGTTGATTCACACACAAAACCTTGTACAATATAATCATACTGCAGTCATCTTTCATAACATGAAGAATACAAAAATGGGAATTAGAAAAAAATTAATTCTCATAGATGCAATACTTAAACAAGGCTATGTACAAGGTATCACTTTAAATAACATTATTATATATTCAGACTACATACTAGTCTAAAAACAAATAAAATCTCAGGTTGGAATATGAAAAATACATATTTTCAATTGCCAGGATGACTAGTCTTATGTGAGTCTTAACTGGGCTATAATTTAGCCAGTTTTAGTTTCGACTTAACTTAAATCTGATGTATGTGATTATTTACATTAAAAAAAAAACTACTTCAAAAAGAAGACACAACTTAAAGGGGTTTTCAAATCAAACTATATAAAAACATAACATGTTCATAGTGTGCAGACAGATAGACAGACAGATAGATAGACAGATAGATGGATGGATGGATGGATGGATGGATGGATGGATGGACGGACAGACAGACATACAGATTGATAGATTGATAGATTGATAGATAGATTCACCGTTATCAAAACTAAAACATATCGAAACAAGGCTGCCTATTGTCTTGAATAAAGCAATAGACTCTTACATGCTTATGTCACGGTGTCAAAATTCCACAGAGTTTAATATGCCAGTCTATCTGTATCAAATGGAAAGCAGCATCTGTTGAGACTTCCTGATGAATAATGGATAGGACTGAAGAGATACTCTAGGCCTGATCCACACAAGAGTCCCTTACGGTTAGGAAAGCGACGGGGTATTGTTGGCCAAGGGTACCTGACTCACACACTTTCCACCCTTTCTACATAAACCAGCACTGACTAGAGCCACAACAGAGACCATGCAAACTGGTGATAGTTGTCTGAGACATTTCTTTTGACAATTTACGCAAAAACTGCATGACATTCGCGTTAAAAACACAAACAAATTGTCCTAACAAATCAACATTTACATAGTGTACGCAAAGAAAACGAAATAAGAAGTAAAGTTAACAATTCACAAATTCTAATGATTTGTTTTCTTACAATAAATGTATCTGAGGCATTTCTAACAGTCATTACTGAAAAGAATATACTTTTATTTTCTAGGATGATCTTAAATGGTATTTATCTTCTAAAATAGATATCTAAGACACTTGGCAATGTCACGTGCTATCTCGCATTGCTTTGATATCATTGACTTTACCTGCAGTAACGTTAGTCGTTTACAAGCTACAAGTGCAGAGTTACGGCGTAAAACTTTGTGAACACGATCCTCACTGGCAAACAACAGGAAACAGGCTTAGATCAGATGGTAAGTAAATATTGCACTTTTCCCAGAAATAACCAATTTTTGCTTTCTCTTATGATGTATTCCAAATCCATTCAGTGAGAAACGGCCTCAAAGGATTCAGTCCATGAGTGAACTGTCTGAATTAATTCTGAACCACTTCAGACCGTTGTTAACCCGTTTGACCAAATCATAAGAGTGATTCATTTGCGAAATTGGACATCGCTAGTTTAATTCCCAAACAGAAAAAAAGAAGTACGCATGAAATGATTGCTGAGGGTTTCACTTGGTATACCGTAATATCTGAATATTTGGATAATGATGAGTCTTCATGACGTCATATAATCAGTTTTATGATGGTCAGTCATTCAGTCACATTTGAAGATAATGTTGAAATTAATAGGTAGTGCTGTAAAATGAATCACACCTGTCTCACATGTAAATATTTAGATAATTACAAATTTTTATTCAAGTAATTTCATTACTTTTCTTAATAATTATTTGCAGACTAAACTGACAGCACCCACAATTAGTCTTAAATAATAAGCAACACTGTTACAGCAATTAAAAAGCAAAGAGGCATGTTAAATTAACATAGCCAGATGTACACACACTTAACCACGGTTTCCATCTCCTTAGAAATAATTGCATGTGCTCCTTTTTTCACAATGTGACACTAACACTGAAATGTTAAGACAGGAAAAACCTGCAGAACAAAGCATAGATGACTAAACATATTTGACATATTTAACTATATAACCAGTTGTGGAATGATTTTTTAAATCCCTTTCTAGAGTTCTGTTAATTAAGCAAATTAACTTTGAATGAATTTGAAAATCTTAGCAGTCCTCCAAGTAGGAGATGACAACCTTCAAATGTATATATGTGCACTTCTGGTAGCTCAGATTAATTATTTTAAGATTTACCTGTAGGTAATATAACCAAACATAATTAAGGGGGAAGCCCAAAGGCATTAAGTAGATTGAAACGACAGAGCTTGGTATATAATTGGATAAGGGGCTTGATTAATTTTATTCTACAAGAAATCATTAATACTTACCAAATCCATATTTCAAAGAGGGCATTTTAATCGTATTACCTTCCATTGCAAGTTGATTTATTACAGAGTTGACCTCACTGTTTAAACTAAAGCTTTTGCATTACCTGTCCAGTGCAAACAAGCATCTCTCTTCAGACATGAGCTGCAACTGACAAATGACCTTTGATATCATACCCTTCATTTTTATTTTCACCTCATGTTCCTCTTTGTCGCCTACTACCAGGATTAATTTTCCAAAAAATAAAAAATACAACAAATACTTTAAAATATCTGAAAAAAGGTTTTAAACAAATTACACTCCTTTATGTACAATTTGTCCAAACACAACAAACAAAACTCTGTAATTGGTATATTTTCGATTGGCCCTAAACTGATAACTATTAAATGTTAACAAAGTGTCTTTAAGGCAAGTCATGTCACTCGGTGGCAATCTTTGAAATGCCTCTCGGAGATCCAGTGCAGCTCCTATCTCTTTGAATGGGGAAACATCAAATTCTCAAAACAGTTCACTAAGCTTAGGATGAAATTTCATATCTGAAATCACCAAAGAAATTTGACAACAACTGTGACCGATTAGCTATTGGCGCTTTCATTCAGAAGGCGGGGCTTCCTGCGATTGAGTGGCCATATTGAGCATTGCATTTTTCAAAACTATACGAGTAACATATCTTGGGTATTCTATAGTCTTTGCTATTAATCATACACTCAACACAGGAAATTTTGTTTTCCTAATCATTTACACATTTATCAGAATTGCTTTAGAGTTATAATAAAATGAAAAGTAAACAAAAAGCAAGAATGAATATGCCAATAATAATAATGATAAAACATAAATAAATATATAATAAAAAATAGATACAAATAAAATGGGGGGGGGGTAAAGAAAGTGGTGTGAGTCTAGAAGGTGATGGAATCTTGCTAGAGAAAGGGGTGTAAAGCAAGAGAAGATGAAAACTGTAACATGTAAACATAGATTATCAGAGAAGAAAAAAATGCAGTGCTTCATTTTGCAGTAAAGTTGAACTGTTAAGATATATCAGTGTTAGGATGGCTGTGCTAATTGTTTTTTTTTGGGGGGGGGGGGGTTTGAGAACAAGTAGTTACTACAGCAACAAATGGCATGTGCGTGCATTTTGATGTCATTATCTTTTCACTTCAAAAAAAATAAATAAAAATTTACTCAAATCTAAAAACATTCATGTGTACGCCAGTCCCGTATTAACAAATAGGGCATAGACAAAAAACACTTGATAGTTCACATAATACAACACTGCAGATCCAAATCTCACAAATTTTGAAATTTAGATTAAATTACGAAATTAAGAAAATCATTACCCCATCTTATCCTACATGTAGTAATATTTTTGCTTGTAATTATATCTATATATCTATATATATCTATATATGCAACTTTATATAATCTACTTTGGCAGCTGCACCCAGCGGATACACATTTTCAATTAATGTGACTTTGGATGCCTAGAAAAGTTCCTTTCTCCCCCCACCCCCTGCCGACAGAAAGGATCAGATATTGAAAGGTGTGTTTTTAATCTTCCCCCGTCCCCTTTTAATAGTATAAAATAGTACCACAAACTCAGAATCATACTGAAATGTATCAATGTATGAAAGTCACATATATATCGAGGTGTGGAATATCTTGACATTCATAAATCAAAGGTGATTACATATTCATAGGAGGCTTGTTGCGAAAAGGAGCAGCGATACATAACTCCTAACAAGCCACATGTGAGACAGATCCACGGAGGGGGTCCACATATGTACCTAAGTTAAGTGTGTTAATTTATGGCTGTTTGCTAGAGAGGGAGCAGATATTCCCTTGAGACTCCTGCTACTGCAGGTAGTGATATATTTGAATAATAATGCAGAACTGCTTAAACTTCTCCTTTGTGCAGTTAAGGCTGCATGTGCATTGAGCTTAGAGACTTGGCAGAGGTATAAAGAGTACCTAAAAAGAGTAAATGAGTGCTGAACAAGCCGCCAAGGACAGTTGTAGAAAACCTCAACCAGGGGCATCATGCTGTCATTACTTTTGACAGCATTACTTTTGGTTATGTGATGCAAATGTCAAAATGTATTAGTTTACAAATCATTAACTATGGTAAAAGTGTTTTGAGGTCAAAAGATATTATTGTGTGAAAAAAAGCCTTTATTAATGAATTTTCTCCTGTAATCTTTTAATCAAAATTTGTGTTAACTTAAATAAAAGTTGCTGGTGTTTTACTGCCTCTAGTGTTCATTTAATCTGTAAACTGCAGGGAATTACATGTATAGGCATGTTTTTGGAGTTTTGCAAAAATGTAGGTAGAGGCATGTTTTTCCGAGCCTGTCCTCCAACAAAAAAACAACCATATAGGTCATCTGTGCGAGCATCTTATTACGACCTATATTTATGTTTAAAAGCTAAGTGCCTTCTAGCGGGCATAAAAATAATGACAGTATCGTGTTGCATCTGTCGTCATGAAATGACGTATAACTGTCATTACTAATCAAAATGCGCATTTATTTCAATGCAGTGTGTGAACTTTTTACACCGATCTCACAGTAATTCATACATATTTTACAAGGTGGCTTATTCGTTCGAATGACCACACCTAACCCAACCCCTAAACCTGACACAGAAATCATGCAAAATTTGGATTTATAGAGCATATGCATTCTCTGGGATCAAACCCATGATCGTATGATTATGTATCGTCATATAACGTATTGTTCTACTAACTGAGCTACACAAAATAGGGGCCAATAGTGGTGCAATTGTAGTATATGCTCTGATGGGTCGTATTTCAGGGATTGGAGGAAAGGTTGGTTTTTCCAGTGATTTTGTGTTGTGTTTTTCTCTTTAAAAAGAGAAAAATTTGAATTCTGCATTACTCCCAAACACCAAGCCGTGAGGCCAGCACCTCACAACACTTAAGAGTAATATGCTAATAATCATCAAAGTGCTCTGTGGACACTAAACAGCTTGCTGAATGCAAATTACGCATCTTTATTCTAATCTTAAAATGTGGTGTTAATTATCTAGGTCTGACAGGGCTTGCACTTGTAAACAGTATGCTTGCGTGCCTTCATCGACTGCTCACTAAGAGCTGCTGGTCATCTGGGCAGGTTAATAGGTGCTTCTGTCAGTTACTCCATGAGATAGTGGTCCAAAGTTGATTACATCACCCTACACAAAACATAGACACTCTCTCTGTAAGGTTGTATGTAACACATGGCCCTTTAGTGGTGTACTAAGAGCCTCTCCATCTCCCATTATGGCTCTAGCTGGCACATGTTATTCGCCAACTCACGCCTCCCTAAAAATAACCCGCACTGACCAAGAAGGGGAATCGCTAAGGATGCATGAACAAGTATAAAAAAGTCAAAAAGCCTTTTTTAAATGATGCCCCCAATGAGAGAGACAAGCAAGTGAGCGTTGTTTACTTAGCAAATTATTTTGCAAGCTAATGGCTAGCTACCCCACTAGTCACCCTAGTAAATGATATAAAGCCATTAATGGCTCTATGAGCTTTCGAGTGAGAGATAGTAGAGCCCTTAGAAATCCTCCATGTCCGTCTCTTTATGTAGCAGAGAAAAATGTACATGATGACCGAGAGAGCTAATGGAAAAGGTTTTAAATAGCATGATTCAGATAAGTAGTTTGAAAGCTAGTTTGTTTAGCAAAGTCTACACAGTCGTTTAATTGCATGCAGAGGTACAGTATGATAATGCTCACAGCTATAGTACTTTAGTGAGTTACAGGCTGATTTGGCAGGGAAATACCAAATAATATTTATAATATAAATATTATATTATATTATATTATATTATATTATATTATATTATATTATATTATATTATATTATATTATATTATATTATATTATATTATATTATATTATATTATATTATTAATTTTGGTTGATATCCAATGCTGTGCATCACAATAAAACACTGTATTTTGTTGCAAATTCCTCTGTCACTTAGTAGAAGCAGCTCATTTATGCTTATGCCAACATAAACAGGTTGTACGAATATATATATATATATATATATATATATATATATACTAGGGGTGTAACGATACGCGTATTCGTATTGAACCGTTCGGTACGAGGCTTTCGGTTCGGTACGCGGTACGCATTATGGACCGAACGGTTCGTTGGACTAATTAATTATATTTGGAAAATAAAAACAAATTGTAAAATATAATGATATGCGTTCAACAAGGTAGCCCAATAACCCAAACGACGTAACAGGCAACGCCCCTGACACCCCCGAAGAAGAAAAAAAACACCAACTTATATGTTTATGTTAAAGAATAACTCCATCATTGTTCAATGTAAAAAAAAAAAACATACTTTGTTAGTTTTAATAAATAAAACATTTTTTAAAAATCAAGGAAATTTATCTGCCAATTTTTTCTTTTTGCTGTATCTAAAACGTATCGAACCGTACCGAACCGAACCGTGACACCAGTGTATTGTATCGAACCGAACCGGGAATTTTGTGAACCGTTACACCCCTAATATATACATAGTTTAATGGAAATACAAAGATGTGAATAAAATTTCATTATAAAAAAGATTAAATAAAATTTAATTTTACACATTTTGATGTCTGGCTTATTTGTTTCAGGACATTTTTCTTAATAAACAGCAAAAGAATGGCATCTATAAGAATTGTGATTGTTTGTTCGGTTAGTTGGTTGCAACATTGTAAAAGTCTTTACTGTCACTTTTGGTCAATGTAATGCCCTGATAAAATGAAAATATTTTTGTAGAAAAAATGTCCTACTGACCCTAAAACTTTGAACAGTTGTGTTATGTATAATAAAAAATTTGTTTACTGCATTGGGTCACCACTTGATTTCCAATGTAAAATCTTTTGCCTGAAGCAAAACCAGAGGAGAACCAGAGTTTCGGACACAGTACAATAGAAGAGGTACATCTGTATGTACACACACACACACACACACACACAAATGTGACCCTGGACCACAAAACCAGTCATAAAAGTCACTTTAGAAGAAAAGAACCTGCGCCTCTACATGGAGATGCAATCTGCAGGAGCATACCGTCCGCCCGCCTGCCCACCTAAGCCAGTCCACTGCACTTCAGGTTTATTAAAGAGACTGCAATGGAGGCAATGGGAGAGGGACTGTCATAGCCAATCACACAAAGTGACAGTACAGCCTCGAAACATACAGGCAGCACTTTTGTTTTATTATGCACTGCTCGCTTTGATTGTGGAGGGCAAGAACTTGGAAGAGCTGCTCTATATCCCGGCACTGGCATTACCCCATGGGTCACAGCACTCAGCACGGAATAGTGCATTAGTAATTGTCCCATAGATTAATTCATGAGCCTGAGGATAAATCACAAAGCAGTAGACTGAGAGATGAACTTTGGTGCCATTCATCAGATGTTTGACATGTATGACTGAGCGAAATAAAGAGCAGATGCAGAGCATGAAAGGGTATGTGAAGATCAGAGAGGAAGAACGGAGGGACTCAGATTTACAGGATTATAAGCACTTCTGCAGGGCAATCAATAAAAATTAATTTATAAAATATAAAATATAATAAAATATTATTATAAAATATTTAAAAGAGCAAAAATGACAAAGTATGTGCTGTTGATTGTATCCTGTCATTTGCTCTGGTAGCCTACTTAATACATCCAGGCTTCATTTTTAAAATGACAGGCGGTTGTGCCCCCGAAGAATGTGTAGATTATGCCTTTGATGAAAAATTCAATTACAAATAAGATGTGATGAGAAACTTGATTTAGTTTCTGATCCAATTAGATCTCTCGTCTTGCTCTCGAAGAGCATTCTGTAAAACTTCAAATGTAAAAGTTTTAAAGATTTGTCACCCACGCATGACCGTGTTAGATACAAAACACATCTTCTTAACAGATGCCTAGCATACTAGCATCACTAAACATTGCAGTTTTTCTAAAATCCTCTCTTTTCTCTGACTGAGTCATTCAGGGAATAGCAGACCATTATTTTATTTGTATTTTTTTAATAGTGCACAATGTCAAAGCTTAGTGGAGGCATTCCTCTAGCTGTGATTAGACGTGCCTTTTGAATATGCTAATATAAAAGTGGGTAAAATTGGTCCATGTTAGACAAGTTAAGTCTGCTTAGTATTTTTCTCATATAGAGTTTAATTTTCCATAAAGTCTACATAAAATCTAAATATACCCTTCAAAAGTTTGGGGTTGGTAAAAAATTTTTTTTTATTATAATTATATTTTTTTATGTTTTTGTCTCATATGCTCAACAAGGCAGCAATTGATCAAAAATTCAGTAAAAACATTAAAACTGTGATATGTGTGTATATATATATATATATATATATATATATATATATATATATATATATATTATTATTATTATTATTTTATTTATTCAGATTTTTTAAGATAATTTATTTAAAATTTAAATGTTTTGTACCATTATAAATGTCTTTACAATCACTTTGATCAACTTAATGTATCTTTGCTGAATAAAAGTGTTCATTTCTGACCCCAAACTTTAGAACAGTAGTGTACATGAAAACAAAATGATGTACAAATTCTTGCTGTGAACAAATCACTGTAGCAACACAAACAGCACTTCTCTTCTTCGCTTTGACTTTATTGCTAACCACAATGGGTATAAAAAACTTAAATTGCAAATATTGTGTAATCATAAGCTTATGATGAAAACAACCACAGTAAGATGGTTTAAATTAGGCATTAGGTGTCTTTATCTTGACGAGATTTAAAATATTGCTGATTTCACCGTTATACAGACTGCACCCTTTGGCACAATGATATGGATAATCTCCCCCTGAACATTCCGATCATGATTGTGGAAATTAAGCTGCATATTTCCCAGAGGTATAGGAGTGTGTTTGTTTAGTGAACACAGCTACAGCATGACAAATTCCCTTCTATGAGGCTTCAGTTTCTAAGTATTTAAGCTTGCTTACTTTTGCTACACATAACATTCACTCATCCCTCTTACACCCTGAGATTTGCTCTAATTTTCTATCATCAACACCTCTGACCACAGTAATCCAAGTTCATTATTAGACAGCAGAATTTTTAAACCCTGGCTGAAATGTGAAGTGAATATTTCTTGTAGTGTAGTGGACATTTATTGTGAAGATGGCTTGAATGGACAGCTCATCTCTATGGTGTGAGCTGGATTTGACCCGCATCCAGAGGCACAATAAATCTGCAAAAAAACAGTTGTCTTTTTACAATAATGTTAACATATAGAGCTGTTTAATTTAGGTGTCCAGTTTTGTTTTCAATTCACAGCTGTGATATACAGTTTAATCATGAATAAACTTCTCTGATGTCTTTAGTGCCCTAAATATTTGGCCATATTTGTCTTTCAGCACAAGCTAATAAAACTGTACAAATCTCAGAACAGCCCCAAAACACTTTTTCCACATCTCAATTAGTTGATATTTGGCTTTCACAGGAATAAGCTTGTTTGTTTGTGGCCTCAGGGCTCCCAAATACCGTCTCTAATAGGTCTCTATAGGGGCTTTCACACCAGAGGAACATTTTCATAGTTCCTATAACTTCTGCTGGAAGTACCCGCTTTTTTCTGTGTTTGCACCTCAGGACCTAGAAATTATTTTATTTATAGAGACACCTGTTGGGGGGACTAAATGAGCTACTATTTTAGAGTAGGGTCAAACCCATCACAATAGGAGTGTAAGTGTATGTTTATTGGCCAATGCAGCGTAAACACACAGTTTACACACAGTACTTACTCCATAAGCGATGAAAACAGCAATAGATGGACCAACGCTGAGGTAAGCAGAATCACACACATGCATTGTATTACTCTCATGTAAATGAGTCGAAGACTGACATGGAAGAGAAGAAAATGTTGAATAAAGTTGTTTTGTTTTTTTGTTTTCTTTGCACATAAAAAGTATTCTCGTAGCTTCATAAAATTAAGGTTGAACCACTCATGTCACATGGACTATTTTAAAAAATCTCCTAACTACATTTCTGGGCCTTAAACTTTTCAGTTGTGTTGCTGTCTATGCAGTGTTAGAAAGCTCTTGGATTTCAAAAAAAATATCTTAATTTGTGTTCCAAAGGTGAGCAAATGTATTATGGGTTTGGAATGACATGAGGGTGAGTAATTAATGACAGAAAGTTTATTTTTGGCTGAACTTACCCGTTAAATAACGTTGTTGTCAGTGGAAATAAATTGGTGAGTTGTTTGTTTACTTTTTAATTAGTCTTCCCATCAACACTATTATTTATTTAATTTAGGGGGTCTATTAAAACTCAGTGGGCTCAAGAGAGAAATAAGAGATGCTGTCGCTGGTGGACAGTGTCACTTTAATGACCTATTTTATTATATTATCATTGTTTTATATTCTGTTAATTATTTTCTCATCAATTAATTTGAGGGGCAATGCCACCTTTTGCTGACCTACTGTATATATATATATATATATAGGCAGGTCTGACTAATATTTGTGTGTTGAGATAGAAACGAGGCACTGTAAGAAGGTAAAATCAGATTATTAATAAATCATGTGGTCCATGATCCAAAATCACCTTTTGAAATGTCCATTGTAAATATTGTTGTGTGAGGCCACCAATGTCTAAAAAATGTGTTTATTCATGTCAGAATACATGAATAAATGGCTGTCAATAGAGAAAGATGTGTTTTTGCCTCTCAGAACAGTTACATCTTCTACAGTCACATATCCCCACAACAAACCAGGAGAGACTTTGTTAAAGTTGAATTTATTATGTACCTAAAATGAATCCAGTCAATACAGCTTGGTGTGTTTAAAATAAGTTAATGTGAAATTAGTGTAGGATAAGTCATTGCACTTAAAATAATAGCACATAGTTAGCTGCATTATCTAACACAAACATTGACACAGGATTAATTTATTTGTATCAAACAGAAGTTGAATACATTGGATTGTTTTTAATTTTCATACTGAATATACACTTTTATTCACAGCGGTATGCCCATGAGTTGAGAGTGCTTACGCTTTATTACTAGTCTGCTTTAAGAGACAAGAACAAGTGTACTCAGAGTACAGCAACCACTATGCTTTTAGATGAAAAGCTCACTCCTGTGTCTAGAGCCTATAGTCATAACAGCATCTCCAGCGCCTGGAGAAAAGGGAGAGAAATCGTGTGTGTGCGCGATTGAATACTTGTATATGTGTGCATTATAGAAGTGTGTAGGTGAAATAGGGAGGAAAATAGTATGTGTGTATATAGGAGACAGACAGCCAGCAAGAGGGAAAGACAGAATAACAAGATTTGGGTTTGTGTTTGTCTGTCATTCGAGGTTAACATAGGCTGGGGAAAAGTCGCTTCTGTCTTCGCTTTAAGTCGATCAGACACAGTTCAGGACTGGCAAAGGAAATAGTTTTCATCTGTCAAATGCTTATCAGAAATGTTTGGGGGTATATATATATATATATATATATATATATATATATATATATATATATATATATATATGTGTGTATATATAGATTGAGATGATTCAATTGATGTGAAGGAAGCACTTTTTAACTCTTAGGTATGTTATGATTAAAGATGCTATGAAAGCTTGTTTCCAACTCAGATTAAAAATAATAATACTAATAAATATGGTAACTGTGACTTTACAGTTCACAATTATAATGCCTTTTTTTGACAAAGTCACAATCATAAGAAAAATTGTTGCATTTCAAACATAAAACATTTCAGAACTGACTATTTTTCTCATTTTCTCATAACTTTCTCATCATAATCATAACTATATATAACATTATTTGCTGCAACTGTTACTCTAGCTCACAATGTCACAATTGCAACACATTTTCTCAGAATTTCATGTTCATATTTTACACTTGTTACTGTATTTCTCATAATTGTGATGTTTTATCTTGTGAATGAATCCTTGTTACTTTGGGACACAAGTGTGGCTTTATTTTTAACTGTGATCTCAGAATTTTTTCATAATTTTTTTTCATAATTCTGACTGTTGCTTGTCATTGTTCCTACTTCACATTTGCAACATTATTTCTCATAACTGTAACTTTATTTCTCACAATTATAATTTTTTTCTCGTAATTTAAACTTGATTTTATATATATATATACAGTATATATATATATATATATATATATATATATATATATATACAGTATATATATATAATATTTGCAACTTTATTTCTTTGTAACTGCGACTTTTCTTCTCACAACTGCAATTTATACCTAACAAATTCAACTTTATTTCTCACAGTTACAATGTTATATCTCACAGTGTGACTATTTCTCATTTCAAACATAATCACGTTATTCTTACAATAACCTGATTTATGTTTTTTCTCTGAAACAGAACAGACATCCATAAGATGCTGTTTGGGAACAAAGGCAGTCAAAATGCAATGAGCATGATCAAATTCCTATACATAATTTCAGCCATCGCCATGTTGTGAATGGTCCCCACAAACAAGGCCATTTATCAGGTGTTGGACACTTAGATTTACTGCAGTTATTCAAAGAGTAGTTCAAGCATTGCGCTGACCCTTCAGTAAACTGGTTTAACCTACAATCCTCATATGTTCTCTGATCATTCTCTTGTAATGTGCTCGCAAACATCCAAAGGTCTTGATCACAACAGAAACTGCATTTGCTTAATGTCAAAAGGAAACAAACCATTTCTTACAGAGAATTTTAAAAGGTCAGTTTGACTTTCTGGCCTTGTGTACAAACTTATCTTGATTTTCCATTCAAATCAATTTCAAATCAGTCATACAAAACTAAAAAGGCAGCTCATTAGGAACATTGTAGAATCTACACACCTCCGCCAAAGACAAATGTTGTTATTTCAGCTTGCCACTACATTCAAGTTGTTGTTTAAGGTCCCTTAATACCCAATTTACTAACATAAATTAAGTGAATTAATCTTTCAGGGACTGCCTGCACAGATGCCTGCCACAGACAAATAAAGAGACAAGCAAAGAAATAAATGAATGTAGCAGCTTATGTATTCAATTTACCTTACCAAGTGGCCTTAGACAGACTAACTGCATCTAGCCTACATGTTTTGTAAGGACAAGCAAATTGGCTTGAACTCAGGTGACCAAGCGTTACATCCTGAGGCAGCAGTCTTGTTTTCCCATAGGGTGTGCAACTAAAGAACTGAACCAGACGAGTGGGTTTAATTTCAGTGTTTTCCTAGCATTGAATTGCGCAGTAATAGTCTAAGTCTTAATTGCTATGCTTTTGCAAAGTCCTTTGTTTCTATCTGTCAAATAAAAAACCCATTTTGTTGATTATGGGTAACAACTTTTGTTCTGCTCAATTGCTGCTTCTAGAACAGACAGAAGTGTTGATTTAAATACTTTGGTATGACATCATCTATGCAAAGAAGCAACCCAGGCTCATTGGAAATATGTGCCCATACTTTTCTGCAACAACGTAATCATGTACCTCGCGGCAGTTTCAAAGTGAAAAGTCCAGAGAGTGGCGCTAAAACACACTTTTAATATGTGACCATGGCATGTTTTTATTATATTGTCACAGGCAAATATTGCAGTGTTTTTATAATGCTGCTTGAGGTACATATTTAGCTGTTCAGAATTCAAATATTCAGGGAGTGTTGATAAAGGTAGTCTTGTTAAAGGTAGGGGATATTGGTGTTGGAAAAATCCCCTACACCAAACCAAACCCTAAACCTACCTAATAGTGTTAACAAATGCAAAAGTAATATAAAAACCTATTCACTGATGCAACCATGCTATTTTAACTTCTATATACAGATTTGAGCTGTTTTGTCGAACCATTGTTTCACAGGGTTCGTATCAGAGTTCTTCATCACCTAAGTCCAATGCCATATCACGTGAGCTACCGAGCAAACCTACTGAATTATAAAACTCATGCATGTTTACTCCCTCTAGTGTTAATTTTAACTTGAAACTGCAGTGAATCGTACATATATGTTAGTCTTTTCATTTTTGCAGAAATGTATGTAGAGGCACGTATTTCCAATAAGCCTATGTTGCTATGTATCTCAGAATTGCAACTTTATTTCTCAAAACTGCTATTTATTTCTCACAATTGTAACTTTGTTCTCAGAATTTTTCTCATAACTGAATAACACTTCTGAAATAGGCATAATAACACAAATGTAATTGCCATCTTGAGATGAATTTCTTATGAAACCTTGGTCTCTAAGAGGAGTCATCATTGAGCAACATCCACAGTGACATGTTCATATTCCACTAAAATAACTTTGCTTCTGACCGGGTCATTGAGCTGCCACTTTGACTATCTTTGGCTGCTATAGAAAGCACAAAACCTGACAGCCAGCCACACTGATCGTGTGCATGATGTGATTAAGGAAATAACACTAATGCCATCCATTGTCCGGAGTACTAACAAATGATTCTGCTTATGTGCTGTGGTGAAACTAAAGTGAATAAAAAAAGCTCCATCTAACTTTCACTCCAGGCAGCAGCCCCCATATGAGCCAAATCAATCCAGTTACCATTTCTTTTTAATCAGACCTTTGAGAGCTCATAGGGAGATGGATGTTTATATCAAATGCTCTGGTAGCCTTGGCTAACAAAGAGAGAAAGAGATTTCAAAACCTCTGCAACTCAATTAACATTTGCAAACTTTATCTCAAACCTCAATCCATCTGTCAGAGAGAGAATCAACTATCTCAGCTACTCAGTTTCTCTCCCACATGTAGCCACAGAGCTGCAAAGATTAATTAAAAATGTCCGTAAGTGAATGATCTTGTTGATTAATCATTGTTTTGGCAAGCTTTTATTCAAGTTAGTCTTGGCTGCTTCTAAATTTGGGCCATTAAGTGACTGGCTATTCCAGGCTGTTAATCTTATTATTCCTGGCTACCTGTAGTCTGTCCGGCGATAAACCTTTTCGCTTACTTGCATACTTGCACCAATAAATGTGTGTGCAATAAATCAATACTGGCGAAATCAGTCATTCATAATTTTCACGGATTGAAAAATGGTTGACTATGAGCTGGTTTCGGTGTTGATGCAGAACAAACATGGATTTTATATTATGAGACCTACTATTCCAATTATTTCTAAGAACCAATTTCTCCTTGACTCTATTGATTTTGCAGTTCTAACTCTCTGCAAGGCAATTAGCCAAGTAATTAAATTATCTAGTAATATTAAAGTGGTGGGCGCTTCAGGCTATATTAAAACCAATGCCTAATTCTACAACACGGTGTGCTTACAAAAACTATTTTTTATTTCTTTTAGAAAAGTATGTTCCTAAAATATATATATATATATATATATATATATATATATATATATATATATATATATATATAGATAGATAAATATATATATGTGTGTGTGTGTGTGTGTGTGTGTGTGTGTGTGTGTGTGTGTGTGTGTGTGTGTGTGTATAATGAGAGCCTCTAACTGTTATATTATGACAAAAAAAAGCAAAATATATTTATTCATCAATAAACAAGTAGAAAAATAAAGTAAAAAAGGATACAATTTCACTGCTATGAAAACAACTCTCTCCCTGCTAACAGAACACTACCATGCTACTTTGTTCATCCAACAGCCAACTGTTTAAGAGCTGAATAGAAGCAGAGTTTACAGTCAAGGTAAAGCGTCAGTGTTAAGGGCAGCTCAGCAGGGAATCCAGCAGCTTATTTCCAGCTCATGACTCATAAAACTACATTTTAAAAATAATCTGCCAATGTGTTCAAATGTGGCATGTGAAGAATTTGAACATCAGAGTTCCTTAACTTATTTGTAATAGGGAGAGCATGACGTGTTGTATTGTAATGCTGAGTGAGTTGTAACACTGTCAGATTTAACGAGCACCACCAGGAGAAACACTGAGCTAAGAAAGTAAAATTACACATCTGGTTTATGATTTGTGATCATGTTAACTGACAGTATATGGCAGAACTGATAGCATCTGAATCAGCAGGTTGTCTCATTTAATCTGAAGTATAACATCCACAAGCTTTTCATCTACATCTAGCAATATTGTGGCTGACCAGACAGGGAAGGTTTCCAATCTACTGGCTCAAAATACACAGAATGGTACATTTGAAATGTATTTTGTTAAAAAAATAATAATAATAAAAAAAAAAAATATATATATATATATATATATATATATATATATATATATATATATATATATATATATATATTTTTTTTTTTTTTTTTTTTTTTTTTTTTTTTTTTTTTATTATTTTGTCTATGGTGCATATTTTTAATTGACGTATTTTAATGGAATTAAATTATTCCAATATGTTTACCGTTTATTTTAAAAAATACATATTTTAATATTTTAAAAAAAGTTATGCAAGTTCTACCACAATAAATCCATTCATAAAACGTAATGTTTTCTATGAGTGTTACAGTAGCCTAGTGATAGTGGGTTAGGCTGTAACCGCAGCTCTTGTACTTGTAAAAAGATGACATAATTTAGCAATATATTTATAAACAACCTTAATATGAGAATAAAGTTTAAGTTCCAGACGTTTAAACAAAATGTGTTGCAACACTTCCCGATTTCCATGGAATTTCACTGGTCTGGTTCGACAAAACAGAAACGCTGTCGTATTTTTACATGCAGTGCCACCGGGATGCTTTAGGTTAACGTTTTTAGGTGAATTATCATCTCCACCACCTAAATATATGAACCATCTTTCCATCAAAGGCTCGATTTATTGTTGGTCTTTGCCGACCGTGATGAACTGCAATGTAGCACAATGACCACAAGACTAACATGCGACTGCAAATAATGCAAGTTCTTCAGAAGAATCCATAACTATACACCAGTTCCATTTGCAGAGTACATTCCACCGGACTTATGACTAAAGCACCCCAGCGTGCCAGATGCCTCCCGGTGTCCACCAATGCAAAAACAAAAAATGCCACGGAATCAACTGCAACTTACGGGATGATGGAGAAGCTGCCCGAGAGATGCTGATGTGGCTTAAAATCCACAGCAAGAGCTTCAGTCCGGTCCCGGCGGGTGGCTCCATCTTCGACTACAGTGTGATGAGCGGAGACGCAGTTACTTTTCCTTGTCGCGCGCGCTGTCCGGAAGAGCAGCTCCACAGAGCGAAGCCTCTAGATGAGCGAGACCCGCACTAACCGACGCTTCTTAGCTCTGGTACTCAGTGTCGATGAAATTCAGCCTAAGAGTCCGGGTTTTCAACAGCAAAAGACTACAGCGAAGCACTTTAATGCGGTATTTCAAGCCATTTCGAAGCGCGTGGCGCCGCGCGCTTCTGTAGCAGTGTGACGCCTGTCGCGCGGAGGTCGCTGTCCAGGTGCTGAAGTTACTCCACGCAGCGCGCGCTCGTCCATATAAACACAGAACCCCTCTCTCCTCTGAGTTGGTACGTTCCACGAAACAGTGGAGCAGCCCCCGCGGGACAGGGGCCATTGCTTTGAGCGCCTTCTCATGGGGAGCGGAGAATAGATAGCATTTGAATGAGAGTCGCTTTTGTGTTTGTAACTAAAGCTGTTTCTGCAGGACTGATGTGAATGGGCAAGATCTTGGTCGTGGAGTTCGCTCAAATTACAACGAGTCGTACGAGATGTAATTGTAAAGAATTAGTACTGCAGAAGTATGCACAGAAATATATACTTGTTGAACAAACGTGTCCGTTAGAGGGGTCTGTAGAAAATCGATTGAGAGAAAGAAAAGGTGTATGGCTGTCAAAGTTAAGACGACGTTACCTTGAGATTATAATGAAGTCTCATTAGTAACGTATTGACTAACAACGAGCAATGCATTATAGTAATTGTTAATCTTTGGTCAAATAACTATTTATTGCAGCTATTTATTGGAAGTTAATGTTAGACAAAGTCGATGAAATAATATTAACAGATTGCCTAAAACGTTTGATTTTAATTTTACTGTAATAATAAATGCTGAAATTGACATTAAATAGAAGTATTTTAGTTCATGTTAACAAATAGAAACTACTGTAAAGTGTATATTTTTAACACATACCAATCTTGTTTCATTCTGTATTTAAGAAGGCTGGAAATCCATGATTCTTAGTTTTTAACAGTAAAATAAAAATAAAATAAATAAATAAACAAAACCTGCATTTTTATGAGAAAAACATTTGCAATTCGAAATAGTTCTCTCTTTTCTCCTCTATGTTCCTGAATCAATATTTATAATGAAAAGGGAAATAAATAAATAACAGTATTATATAAAGCAGCTAATTCTTTCAGATCTGAGCCTTGAAAAAAAATATAAACATATATAGATCATTATTTATGAAAAAAGGTGAGTGCTTACATAAAAATATATATATATTTATGTAAGCACTCACCTTTTTTCTCACCTTTTATTAACAATTTTGTATAATAAGTCCTGCAATTTGTAAATCATGTTGCAGGGCAAATCATTTAATTGGTGAAAATAAAAAAATCAAGGAATCTGTATTGGTTTTTATTAAAGAAAGTGCATGACAGACTCATTTTAATCTTAACAGAGCTGTGATATTCATAGAAAGTATTTTCTTTGTAGACTTAAAAACTTGTGATATTAATAGTTAATAATATAAATTATTATTTTAACATGAATAAAATTTAATTTAGACAGTATTACAAACAATTATTTTAAGTTACAAAACACTTTAAAAAAGTCAGAATCATGTTAATCTTCTTGTACTTTCCAGGGTTTCTTTTTTTTTTTTTTTTTTTTTTTTGGAAGACATATGAATTGGATTCACAGCCTCCTGAGAATATTGTCTCTTCACTGTTTTTTTCTTCCTGTCTGGAACAAAAGTGCCCAGCAATCCTCACCTGCGTATGCTTGGATTTTTGTGTGATATTTACCCACCTGTTTGAAAAGCAAACTCTCAGCAGAGTGTGAAAGAAACACCATCTGTGCAAAGGCAGAGAAGGACAGCAGATATGTTCACTTTTCTCCAGGTTCTCGTCTATCAAAATCTGTGCTGCTGAAAATGCAACACATCTCATCCTGTGATTTTTCCTCTATGGCTGAGCAGGTGCTTGGCGTAATCACTTCAGGATGGAGATAAACATTTGCTTTGCAGTGCATCAACAAGCACATAAGGTAAAAAATTATAATAATAAGAAATAAAAGGTTCACACAAAAATGACAATACTGTCATCAAACCCATGTCATTCCAAACTCAGAACTTTCTTTCTTGTGTGAAACACGAAATGGAATGTTTATCAGAATATTGGAGCTGCTCTCTTCCACACAATGAAAGTGGATTGGCAAACAAGGGCTTTCAAGCTATAAAAAAGCATCACAGTAGTCCATATTCTAAGTTATCTGAAATCTAGCTTTATGTAAGAAATAGACGTGATAGTTGTGTGTAGTTATATACTAAACATCTTGGTCACCAAATAAGTCCATAATCATAATAACGCTTCCTCCAGTGAAAAAGTCTTTAAAAGTTAAAATCATCTAAATAGACAGATTTGATTCTCACTAACACACTTTTTTTTTTCTTCACAAGGCATTGATTGATGTACTGGAGTCATATAGATTACTTGTGAATTATTATGATGTTTTATAAGCTGTTTGGACTCTCATTCTGACGGCACCCATTCACTGCAGAGGATCCATCAGTGAACAAGTGATGCAATGTTTAATTAAAACTCATACATCTTCGATGACCTGATGATGAGTAAATTCTCAGCAAATTTTCATTTTTAGGTCAATTATTTATTTTAATTTTATGAGTAAACATCCATGCACTACATTTTGGACTATCTTGTGTTGCAAAAATGTTTAGTTACATATCAGACTATAATTAATCATGCAATAAAAACCTAATACACCCATCTTGAATCTATATTACTGTATATGAAAGTTATGTTTATGAAAATCAATAATACATCTGTTGGGTAAGACTAGGAAACCCACATCAAAGAGCATAACAAAACAACTTATGTTAGATCAAGGAATACAATACGAACTCTTTGAAACTTCAAACTAATGCTATATTGATAGTAATATCATTAAGAACTAATTTTCAAAGACTCAAAGAAATTCTCATATAAAATTACTTTTAATTACCACCTTTAGCTCACAAATACAAGGTATATTTAATGGTCTTTTTTGGTATTCCACTAGACAAAGTACCAATATCTGTCATCCTTTCATTCCAACAATCAAATTCTAGCATTATTTCTCCTGTATTCATAATGGATTACCTCATCTTTAGAGGTCAACAGTTCATTATATTCAAATGAGATGTCTCTCATATAAATCAGTGGACCTGAGAATGAAATCAGATTTCGAGGGTAGAAACGCTAATGTCATGGAATTATAAATCCTGAAAAGACTGACTCTTTGTGACCTATGAGCTGTGCAGATGTCTCTGAAAAATGGAATTACCTGAATTGCTGTGGTGAGCATATTCATTTAGCTGTTTGAGAGAATAATTGGTTCCTGAAATATTGCATGGAAATAATTAACCAAGGGAACCAGTGGAAGGGAGTCCAAGAAAAAATGTTAGATGATAGGCATCCTAATACCTCATCTAAGAGCTCAATAGTCTCTCAATGAATGAATTGCATATTTCCTACTAAAGAACAGACTTTACATAATAAAATCAACATTGATCTCATGATCCCATGATACAGAGCTATTGTTTAAAGCTTTTTCTCTATAATTGAAAATACAGCAACTGGCAAGATGGTAAAATAAACTTGCATGACTAGTTTCCAACATCAGGAGCTAAACCCATGGCAAATATACTGTGGGTTATATTATATATACATATAACCCCCTTTACAAATACATGCTGGTTCTCATTTTGTCCACAGTGGACTGATATGTTTGTCAAAAGTACATACAATTCAAACAACCAATTAAATTACCTCACAAATCTGAAATTGCAAGACAAAAAAAGTTGTGAGATATAAACTTTAATGAATTTTTCGCACAATTCCAAGTTTACATCTTGTAATTCTGTTTGTTCGTTTTGTTTTTACCACCAAAAATACAATAAAAAATAGTAATTTAAAATTTTTCAGAATTGCATGTTTATATACCACATTTCTGAGTTTATATCTCATAATTCATAGTTTATATCTTGCATTTCTGAGTTCATATTTTCTGAGTTTTATCTCCAGTTTATATTTAGAATTTCAAACTCTTAAAATTTAAATATTACTACATTATACTGACACAAAATGGCAAACTGCACTCGCCTTTTGTATTGCTGCATACTCATCTTCTGTGGCTGTGGAACTTAAATGCAAGTGAAAATTGGACAAACACAGGTGTACAGAATGACTTATTAACTAAACTAGGACAGGAACATGACCAAATATGGATAAACAGGAACAGAAACTAGGGCAAAACATGACACAGACCAGTCCAGAATCCTGACAATACCACCCCTCCTGGAAGGTGCATCCTCGTACCATAGCAACATCAGAGGAAGGCATGGGTGGGCACCTGGGAGGAGGTTCTGAAGGAGAATGGATATCCAGGAGGAGGCTGGCAGACAGAGCCTGGGGTGCGACGAAGGAGGGAGGAACCAGGGAGGAGACAGGAGGGACCCGAAGTAGGAGGAGCACAGCAGGACCCAGGACACTGCCATAACAGTGGCCCACGGTGGAGCCGACGGTGTGAGGAGCCATTGAGGAGGGACAGCTGCTGACTACAGGGGGCTGACCAACGGCGGCGGAGCAGGTCAAGGAGGAGCCCGAGGTAGAGATGGAGAGCCAACGAGCTGGGGGATGCCAAGGATTGGGAGGCCAGGGTGGAGTAACTGAGGACCAAGGTGGAACTGGCGGGAGGAAGGAGCCCAATGAAGCCGGTGGGAGGGAGTGATGAGTCCAGAGGCGATGATTCTGAGGGAGCTGGTGTGATTGAGGTCACTAATGGTCTATAGGTCTAAGGATTGTTTTGTTTTCTTCTAACAATAAGCATTTGTTGGCAGGTCTAGGCACTATGCATAGCCTAAACTAAATTTTTTCATTATATTTATTATGAAAAATAATAAATTCCTCTGCTCAGTCGCTTGGCCTTGCTCTGGCTCATGGATTGCAGCTGGAAATGGCTCTTCATCATAGGTGGGCTCAGGCTCATGCTCCATACCGAGGAGGGAGATGGTGGGCTGGGCTCTGGGTCAGGAGTGGCTCTCTAGTCCACTCCACAAATGCGGTTGAATTTCGAGGACCTTCCTCGGACAATGGCACTCTGCATGCAATGTTTTGGCTCATATTGTAGAAAGCACGTCGGCCAGGCAGCTGGTGGTGTGAGCTACAGTACAAGCGTGAACAGTCTTGTGTGGTCCCCCAAATATTGGCTCCCCTGCTTCAGCAGGAGGAGGAGGTACTCGGGACGAAGAAGGGGATCCATCGGACAACACAACGGGGGAAAAAAAAGGACTGAGTGAAAAAAATGGAAGGTAAATGGAGGTAATTGTTTTGGTCTGATATTCTGTAAGGAGCTGACACTTGTCAGACGGGAACACAGGAAACACATGATTTGATGTTCAATCTCAGACAAAGACAGACACACCAAATACAGATAATAGGGTGGAGCAAAAGCTCTGGTGAGGAAGGCAGAGGCGGAGATCCAGAGATCTGCAGCGGAGCTGGAGTGACTGAGGACCAAGGTGGAGCTGGCGGGAGGAAGGAGCCCAATGAAGCTGGTGGGAGGGAGCGAAGAGGCGCAGACAGAAGAGAGGAACCCAGAGGCGATGGTGGGTCAACGCCCGACCAAGGCGGAGCCGGAGGGATGAGGGAGCCCGGTGGAGCTGATGGATCAGTGGTTGACAGTGGAGATGAGGGAGCTAGGAGCCAAGGTGGAGCCGCTGGGTCTACAGGCCGAGGAGGAGTCCGGGCCTCGGAAGCTGGGGGTGGAGGTGAATAATACTCCTCCCCCTGCTCAAGCAGGAGGAGGAGGTACTCGGGATAAAGAAGGGGATCCATCACTCAACACAACGAGGAAGAAAAAGGACTGAGTGAAAAAACGGAAAACAAATGGAGGGGAGACAAACAGAGATAATTATTTCGGTCTGATATTCTATCACGTGTACTGAGGCGAGGAGTGAGGAACAAGGAGACAAAGCATACACTCAAACTATAGTCTTTAAAAAACAAAAATCCAAGAGCTGACACTTGGCAGACAGGAACACAGGAAACACATGGGTTGATGTTCAATCTCAGACAAAGACAGACAGACCAAATAAGGATAAACAGGAACAGAAACTGGGGCATAACATGACATAGACCAGTCCAGTATCCTGACACACTACAAGTGTTTTGGTCTTAATAAAAAATGCTGATTCAAAATGTACACAAAATCTACCGTACAACTCATCTTAACTCTCAAGTGTTGGCTTTCTATAAATATTTTGTTCATGTGTCTATTCAGAATGACTTATGAGCAGCAACCATTTTATTATGTCATTTATGTAGGTTTCCCTTGCCAAACAAGAGTTGATTTTCATCCCATACTTCGAAATGCTATAAGGCAAGAACAAAGAAAAATCCCAAAACTGAAAAAAGGCACAAAATAAGATCCAGGTTCATGTGGAAAAACATTTAGGGCTATAGCTCAACAACAGCCCTGACATGCTTCAATGTACCAGTAGACCTCAGACAACAATGAACATACTGTACATTCTTCTTTCAGACTTCAAAAGCTTTGAATGACATTGGGAACTTGTGAGGTTTTGGACAACCCTTCCTTTGATATCAGGTCAAGATTTTCCCCTCTGCTGTTCGTGTAATCTCAGAAATATGGGAAGGTCAACAGGGCTGATATGAAAGAACTTCTTTTTCAAGTTTTGACTGCTTACACATTTCTTTCTCTCCTTTAGAGACTTTAGTAGTGTAACGACTGGGTGAAGGAGTGGCAGGAAGCAAGTGTGAGATTAATGAGATTTAATGAAGACAATGAAACAATACAATACTGAGACACAAATAACACTGGGAGGAATGCACAGTCCAAGATGGTGGTGATGAATGATGAATCCGGAAGGCGGAGGTGAGTTGGCAGCAGGAGAGGGTGACACAGGAACTGCGGGGAAGCGAGCCGAAGGTAAGTGGTGTTGCTTGGTGGTGGGTTGAGTGGACGGGGTTCCGGTGTAATGACTCGTATGGAGGACAGGAGGCAAATGCGAGTAAACAGAGTTTATTGACAAGAGGTGTGATGGATGAAGGTAGGAGAGTGACGCAGGGGCCTCGACAGCAGCACAGACTGGTGAGTAGGTGGTTTGAGTGCGCTGGTAGAGATGATGGTGTTGGTAGATCCGTGAGAGGTGAAGATAATCCGTGAGTGAGTGATACAATCCAGAGACGACCGAACAGGAGACAAAGCAAGGGCAGGAACACGAGAGACTGAACAGACATCAACACAGAGGACCTCAAACAACGATCTGACAAACAAGAGACGAAAGACAGGGCATTAAGTAGGCTGTTGGAATGAGCTGCACCTGCCAGACGATCAGCGGCAACACCCACATGAAACAATCAACATGACATAACATGAATACAACAGGAGACGGTGCATTCGTGAACCGTGACATCCGGGGAGACACGGACATCCAACGCAGAAACACACAAGAAAGCAAAGCATAGGTCACAAACATGAAACAACGCTCTCACAAACACAAGACGCTAGACAAGCCAATATATAGGGATGAGTAATGAGTGACAGCTGTTGCTGATGACAATTAACGGAGACGCCCACAAACTAATCAGTGCTGACGCGTAACACGCAGACTTCACCCACAAAGTGCAAAACCCAGAGATCACGGTTTACCAACCGTGACAAGTAGTCAAGTCAAACTAAAACTTTTGAGAGTTCCTTCTGAACTGCATGTATTTTCCCCACCTGACAAACTTCCGTTGATGCAGCATTTTTGCCAGATGACAGAAGTAATTTTTTGGTTAACTGTAAGTATAAATGATTTCCTTCTGTTTTTCCAGCACAGGGGCAACAAGTGTTTTGGATTACTTTGCTTCATTTAAAATCAGTTCACATGAACAAGAATGCCATTGTTCCTAATTTTGACAGCTTAATTTTGGAAATTGGTTGAGTGAATAATTCAACCAACTAATAAATGCAGTCACTTGCTCCTGTATCAAACTGTGTTTTTGAATGTAGACTACTTAGCACTAATTTTAGAGCACCACTTTACGTTGCACTATATATTATCTAAAACAAAGAACACTTTAAAGAAAACATATTTTCCTTTTAATTATGACTAACTAAATATGAATCGTGCTTTACTGTTGTTATGGAATCCTCATATTCCCTCTTAATTATCTTAAGGTATTTTGTTCTTGCCAGGATAATGTGTCATCTCTCGTCTCCGGCAGTCTCTCCAAGAAGTTTTATCTGCTGAGCTGTTCTACTCTTGTTTCAGTTGTTTACATCTTATAACACTGAGTTCAGATGAGAGGGCAAGCATATTTGTCTTTGAAATGAGAGGTTTCAAAAGGCATTTGAGTGGAACGGCATTTCCCAAAAAAGCAGCAGTCTGATCGGAGCATTGTGTGTGCAAGCTTCATTCCTGGCCTTTAAATACCACACTGGCAAGTGCCACGCTTGTTATTTCCACGCTTCCGACACTACCAAGCTTTTCATGGTTGTTCTCCTTGTGCCTTGATACGCACGACTAAACACACAGATCCAGCTCATTAGACCACCCTCTTAGTTTGCCCATTCTTTCTTTGTAAACCTTTTCAGGGTCAGCGAGAGAAATACTGCCTCCATTTATTCTAATTCATTCGTTTTTTTTTTTTTATTCATTTTGTGCCATTGTTTGGCAAATTATTTTCCACGCTTAAAGTTATGTATGCTTATGTTGTTTTTATACTACAAAAGCAGCACATAAGTTGCATCTGAGGTGGCATATATGCCACAAAAGGTGCACTTACATAAACATGCTTTTCATAAAAACAGCTTTTCGCTTCACAAGAAGTTACCTGATGGATTGGAGTCATGTGGATAATTAATGTGGATAACATCAACATATCCTGTTATAAAATATACACTCTGTCATTACATCAAAAAAGGTTTTTAGGTATGTGGTTAGTGTATTAAAGAACAGATTTAGCTGATCCTTAATTATATATATAAAAATATTATTATTATATATTTGGGTGTAAAAGGGATGGAAACACTTTAGTATTTCATATTTTTAAAGCTATTGATTTTTATCATCTTCTGCTGCCCAAAGCAACACAGTTATAAGAATGAATTGCAATTCAGAACACATGAATGTGGTCCAAACACATGCTCTCTATGGAGCAAAGCTTAACTGTTGGCTATTGTCCTCCAAGCTTTATGGTTCTTTTTGCTGTCAGAGCACTTTCACTGTTTACTGATAGCTTTTGTCATTAATCTGGATTTATAGGGGAAATGTGCTCGCATTCAATAATTCTCTGTGTTTTTGTGTGTGAGAGAGTTTATCTGTGTGTAAGCCATAGTATTTACTAGAATTTACCTCTGACTTGAAGCTTGCAATTCATTTTGAGCCAAAAGGGCTGATTCTTGGTCTGTGTTCAATAATTCAAATCCCCTCTCAAGCATCTGGTTTGGTCCATTTAATACTAAAAGCTATACTTGATCTCACACCTTACATCCAATATCCAGTTTTAGCAACCAACTTTCACTAACCCAGTTGCATTGATCAAACAAACAAACAAACAAAAAAGGAGTGAATGTAGCTAGCTAAATATGCCGTTTGTAACTGCTGCAGGAAAGCATTAGTGTGTCACTGATAATCATATTGAAAGTGGTGAGCAAACGTCCCTCATCCATCATTTTCATCCAGCATCTTCACTGCCCTTCACTGTCAGCTAAACAGCTAGGCACCCTGAAATATATTCATCACTCTTGCAATTAAAGGAGCAAAGTTGATTTACTGTACATTCCAAACCAAAAGGGGCTTTGTGTGACTGCTGTGCTCATTTGTAGCCATATATTGATTTGTTGGTATATTGTTCTTGAAAAGGGAGTTAAATTTGTGATATCTCCCAGCTCACATTGCTTTAATATCGATCGTATATCAAACATTCCATTGTTCACAAATAAATTCCACCTCAGCTGGTCTTGAAAATGGCACCAACATGAAACATAATTTTAGCAGTTTCAGTCGACTGAGAACCATAATGCACTGTCTCTCAACACAAGTGCTATTTGTTTCCGGTGACAAAATCTCAGATTGATGTGGAGTTTTGTGGCACTCCACTATAAATAAAAATAGAGGAATGTAATGGAAGACTTGTATTGGAAAAAATAACTTGTGCTTTTTTTTTTGTTTGTTTGTTTGTTTGTTTGTTTTAATATGAGCATCTTATAGCCTGTTTTCACTCAATATGGGAGGAAAATTCTTATCTGGCAGCACTTTTTCAAATTCAGTTTAATCTTATTTGTAAACATGAACTGCTGCTCATATAGTTTCTCCAAATCTATGGTCATAAATATAGTAATAATGAAGAGCCTGATGCTTCACACATACATTTTTCGCCTGTCTGAACAGTGGACAGATTGACCAGCGACAGATGCTTCCAATTTTATTACGTCAATGAATAAACTTGATAACCAAAACAATAGAAATATGAAATTAGACAGGGAGTCATATCCATAACAGTTCCTCTATAAGTTTAAACTCCTTAAATGGTTAGTTCACCCAAAAATGAAAATTTGCCTGTGTTTTACTCACCCTCAAAGCATCCTAGGTGTACAGTATGTGACTTTCTTCTTTCAGACGAATCCAGTCGGAGTTATATTAAAAATTGTCCTGGCCCCTCCAAGCCTCTTAATGGGGGTAAACGGGTTCAGAAGACGTGAAATAAAGTGTGTGCATCAATGTACTCCTGTAGTGAATCCATACATTTTTGTAAGATAAATGTCCATATTTCAAATGTAATAAACACTTTTCTTTCACTTCTGCTGACTGTTGTACACAGAAGTCGTTCTGGCAAATGACGAAAGACGTCAACGTTGTGTGATTAGTGAAGAACGTGGAGACCAAACAGAACAAAACAGAGTACACAAATTAGAAGCACAAAACAAGGATTTGTAAAGAAAAATGTTGCAGCATTTCGATATAAGCCAAGACGAGATGAGGTTTTCCTTTGCTTAAGTAAGGAAACTTTGTTTCCCTTGCTCCCGCATTTCTCAGAGGCACGCGCACAACGCATACCTCCTACATCATCCATACCTATGGAATCCGTCCTACATCATCCATAACACAGTCAGCGGAAGTGAGAAAAAAAAGTGTTTATTACATTTGAAATATGGATATTTATCTTACAAAAATGCATAGATTCGCTACAGGAGGCCTTTATACACCCCCAGAGACATGTGAGGAACGTTTTATTATGGATGTGCACACTTTATTTCACGCCTTCTGGACTGTTGACAACCAACAACCACTTACCCCCATTGAAAGGCTTGGAGGGGCCAGGACAATTTTTTATATAACTCCGATTGGATTCGTCTGAAAGAAGAAAGTCCAAATACACCTAGGATGCTTTGAGGGTGAGTAAAACACAGGCTAATTTTCATTTTTTGGGTGAATTAACCCTTTAATATAAGATGTGAAATATGGAAATGGCAACACTGATCAATACACCTCAGGTTAAAGGCCATTTTTTATTTTTCGCCAATTAAAACAAGGCTGTGAGGGATAGATGCAGTCCATGCAATAAAATGTGCTATCTTCATGTCTAAATTTCATATTTTCAAGAATTTTGTATCACATTCTCGAAAATAAAGGTTTCAAATATTGTCCACCCTGGTGATATGGTTGTGACTGCTCTCTATTCCTTTCATGATGGCTCATGTATAAAATAAGCAATTAATTTTGTCAGTCTAATCATGCTGTTGTTTTAGGGATCAAATAATTCTATCCACTTGTAGCGGACAACAATAAAACCTGTATCATCACCATCTGCTTTCTGTGCACGTGAATTCTTGTGGGATTTACTGTCTGAAACTGATCCCTCTGATTATACAGGATGTACATAATTTGACCCTATTTAATCCTGTTCAAACACATTCAAATGCATTGTTTCATGCATGAATGATAGTGTTGTAGGTATTCCCAATAATTGTGTGTGACAGCTCAGTGGGTGAATACTCCCTCAATTTGTTTTGAGCCGGAATCTTTCACTAAGAAATCCAACACCCTGAGGAGCTCTCACATATCAGGCTACACATTTCATTACAATGTAGTAGCTCCCTCCCAGATTTGTGGATCTTTATGTATATTTTCACTCTTTTTCAGTTAAGTGGTGTTGTACAGACTTACATATACATTAAAACAAAACTAAATCAGACCATAATTCACAGTATCACAAATGGGACATGTATGCAACAGAATCAGATATCAGAAAACATCATGTTCTTTAACAGAGCAGCAGATAAGACATAATGTCCTGAACTGAGAACTTGAATAGTTCCCATGACCCTCTAAAATATAATTTAGAAGTTTTAACCTTATATTTTGGAAAATTCTCTTTTTGTGGTGTCCACTGAATGCACACTTAAGAATTTCGCCAGAAGTAGTACTGTATTTCTTTGTCTACAGTTTAAAAAAATACTGTGAATTCAGACATGCTACTTCTCACATATCTTTTATCAACCTACTATAAAGTTAAGAAGTATGCAACCTCTGGCTTTAGGAGAGAATCCTTAAATCATTCAGTCATCCAACTGATTAAAAACATTTGGAATAACATTCTAGCATACTGCTCTCACTATTCCTGCCATAGAAGGAAATGATAAAATTAGTGTCGGCAAAAATAGTATGCGGTTCTGAATTCAGCAATTTATTCAATCAGGAATTAATGAAGTTACTTGCTGAATTCTGAATTGCATACTAGCATACTATTCTTAACATTTCTGCAAAAGATATATATCACAGAAAGTAACTAAACCAATTCATTCAAAAATTGATTTATTCGGAAATGCCATGTGCTGCTTCCAAATGCCCAATGAATAATTGTACTGTGGCTTTGTTTGGAACTATTTTTATTGGTGGAGTAAAAATAAACCAAGAAATTACAAAATATTTTGTCTAAAATGTTAGTTACTCAGCATTAACTTCTTGAAATAAAAATAGATCATACAGAAAGTTGTTGGTCTGCATGTCAATGCAGCTACGATTACCTGCTTATTATTTGATATTGCTTAAACGACTTTAATCATGTTGCAGTGCAATTGTAATAACAGTACTGTGTGATTTGTGTAACAGCAGGTGGTTCAATTTAAATGTGAAAAGAGAAGAATCATGTAGTTTTAATAGCATTACAGAATCTAGCTTGATATATGTTGCTTTACAACAAATGGATTTAGCATTTTTGTATACATAGCATATCAAGACATTAAAAAAAAAACAGTTACACCTAGACCTGTTAGCTTGGGATTTAATCTCACAGCTCAGTAACCATATTGCATGTCTACTATATAAAAAGTAAATCAGAATTTATTTCAATTATAATTCAATAGTGGCTGGATTTAGTGAACGCCTGCTGTGATAATGAGGACCATTTTAAATCTTGACCAAACAATTGTACCGTCATTAAGGACCTGATCCAAACCTTAATAAGGAGAGCCAGAGACAGCATCATCCAGCACTTAAACATTAACTGAGCTTGTGGGAGCAATTAAGTCCTGTTAAATATACTTCAATGAGTATTGAGCCCAGCATGCTCCAATCATCCTTTACCAGAAGAGAGATTTATTTAAGCAGTCGAGACAGCACCGGTGCCCCATGTGATGTGTGCTGGTACATAGACTGCCCACACGCACACAGCAGTTCCCCGGCTTACCTCCTGTTGTGAGATTTCATCCCTTGTGCATTTTGATGTAGTTTCAAAAATACAGAATTTGTGTTGACATTTCACTTTGATGACCAATATCAATAGTTTACTCATTGATATTAGTTGCAATGCTTTGAGACATGATGGGTGGTGAATAGGAAAGTGTTTTCCCATTCTTAATATAGTACATAACTTAAAAATGTGTATTTCTATGGTGCTTTTTGTCCTTTTCTAGATATTGACACTAGAGGACATTTAAAAATAAAGGTTCCAGTCACGCCAGAGGAACTATTTTGGAACTACTAGCATTTTCTAATCTAAACCTTTTGTGCATTGAAAATGTTCCACGAATGTAAAAAGAGTAGTTCACCAAAATGTAAAATTTGCAGAAAATGTCATTAATTGATGGACTGGATACATGTGGATTACTTGTGTATTATTCTGGCATTTTTATCCGCTGTATGGACTCTCATTCTGACGGCACCCATTCACTGCAGTGGATCCATCTGTGAAATTTCTCCAAATATATTCCAATGAAGAAACAAGCTCATCTTCATCCGAGATGGCCTAAGAGTGAGTAAATTCTTAGCAATTGTTCTATTCCTTTAAAGGTTTTTAATGGAACCGTATATTCCAATAAGAACTTTTATTTTTTAAGAGTGTTATATGGAAAAGAGCTCCTGGACTATTCTTCAAAATACTGTATCTCCTTTTGTGTTCCATGGACAAAAAAGGTTGTATGGGTTTGTAACAGCATGAGGATGAATAACTTGATGTCTAAATTTTCATTTTGGGGTGAACGATCGTTTTAATGACAATGTCAGTATTTATATTAGTTGATTAAAGATGTAGAATGAGAGAGAGGGAGGCCGAGGAGTGGAGGCAGAAGAGGAATCCATGTTTAATCCCTCCATGGTAACCTGGCAAGCTGGCCATCACCCAGAGGTCCTCATTAAAGGCATCAGTCATCTAGGTATTTAATAATTGTCTACTTTGACAGAGCTTTACAATCACATGGAAGTGGAGGTAAATGGAAGTTGGCAGCCAATAAGGCTGCTTAGCATATCTGTCAGAGCAACTCTTTTTTTGTTGTTATTGTTTCTTTATCACTGTCACTGCTAAAGCAATCACTAGAATGTCCTAATTAGAGAACTCTGTAATTACTAAAAGCTTATGTTTAGGACACCTGAATATTTGGAATCATCTGATGCTCTAGACACCCGAGGAGAGTTTTTTTTTTTTTTTAGGTCAATTAACACATGGCCTGTGAACATTCCAAACACCTAATAGTGTGTTGTGAACTGGACTTCACAGACTTTCGGCTATCGTAGATGAAAGTCCAGAAACTGGCACTGATGTATAATTTCAGAGAAAGTGGAGAAGGAACCTTACCCAACAGCAACAGTCATTGCACACCATATGAGACTTGAAAGGACAAGAAGTTGAAGCACTGATGTTTTTCTGCTAATTAATGTCTATAAAAGTGTCTATAAAGTGTCTTTATGAAAGATATAATATAAACAACTGGACATATAATAACCAATAACAAAATAATTCGGTAGATTTTGACCCCCTCAAATTCTCAGTGTCGCAATCGCAAAATCACATTCGGGAAGGGGAGGGGTGGGTGTTGGAGATCATGATCTCAAAATCATATTCAGTATGTGTCATGATCACAAAATCACATTCATCACCCCACTAGCGATGCCCCTGCTGTTCACTATTTGTTGTTTAAACTATCATATTCACAACTAGTTGCTTAATGGCATGCAAATTAATAGCATATTGGTTGTTTATTAGTAGTACTATTATTAGCACTATGTATTAGCACTATGAACTTCTACAGATATCCACTGCAAATATCCAAGTGTGTTTGGACCTTGTAAATCAGAATGCAGTTGCTAAATGTCGAGGTTCGGTCTACGGTGGCCATTCTAGTCCAAAAACGTACTTGCTATTACCCTTCTAAAGAGTTCTGAGAGAGTGGAGGGAGGGCGATCAACGGTGCAGAAACTCTGACACTGAGGAATTACATTGGGCTGAACTTATACTATAGGGTCTAAAAGGGCACAACACCACAAATCTGATAACAGCAGCCATACGGGAGGCTCTTTTTTCCTTGCGGCTGATGGGACATAGCTCTGTGGGGATGGGTAGACAGTTTAATCTGCTGAACTAACGCGGTTCAAAGGCCACATCCAGTAATCTCCACACGACAGGGCCTGCAGCACTCTTGAGCTGTCCTGGATCTCAGGGAAGAGCAGCTGGCATGGGAATGGTGCAGAGTCACATTACATTGGCACTTTTCCAGTTTGTCGGAAGAGAGGGCAGAGTTGATAAACCCACACTATAAAGTTGGTCATAAAAAATGTAATGCAGTACACAGCAAGTGACAGAAACAACAGTGAGCCAGTTCTGCTGTGCTGCAAACCAGGTGTGATCTTTGTAAAATCAGTAAAAACACTGCATTAAGACTTCAGCAGGTAAAATATTCAGTGGAATGCATTGCATTAAATATAAAACAGTGTCAGAATAAAAAGTTCCGTTTGAATGCTAAGAGCTGCACACTGTGCATAAACTTTAAAAAGCTTTATAAGAAAAGAAAAGCACTTTGTAAGCTTTTCGCTTAAACACAATAACCTGAAAATTGGATGCATTTGTCTGAATCCAAAGAACGGTGGCATTTCAGCACACTGCTTGATTTGCTTCCGAATTTACATAACTTTCATAAGCCAGCTTTATTTATTTATTTATTCCTTTTTTTGCTATTTCATCGATTTCTTACACTTAAACAGAACACAGCTCTTGTGATGCCGTAAGACAGTCCAGAGCTTTATTAACTAGGGAAGAAAGGAAAGGGAAAAAAAGAATATTTATCTTTCTTCCCTAACCCCAAATAGTGTGATAATTGGATTACGAGGTTCCATAAAACACCTTAAAGTAGAAGCTAAAACAAACTCTAATAATCCAACTTTGATAAATATGTAGGCAGAGCGTCTACATCAGAAGATAGCTGGCCTTTGAGCCTATTTAATTCAAGCGTGAGTGCTGGTCTGTTGCAGGATGCTGCACGCTGCTGGAGCGATAAGTTGAGCCGGATCAAAGAGATGACTCTGTTTATGAAGAGGGGATGAGGAATGATTCTTCCCCAAGGTGCTGAGTGACAGTATACCACTCCTGAACTGATCTGAGAACTGTACCTGAGGATTTCTTTATTGCTTGCTTATCAATATGCTGTTTTGAGGTTCCAAAATGTATGATGACCAAAAATAAATAAATACAATTTAATATTTTAAACATACACTATCTGTCAGAAATGTGTGTATATATAAGTTTTAATAGGACAAAACTGCAAAAATGGCAAATTCTTTTTTCCCAAGAAAAAATTATTAATTATCAATTAGACACTGTGCTTCACTGATGATAGTCTCCCCAAAGACAGTGATGTAACCATGGATACCAGATTCTAAATATCCATCCATATGAAGAAGCACGCATGCAGCTACATAGAGGAATAGTGAATTCATGAGCATGTCAAGCTCTAGGCTATACTGAATGATCCAAGCATGTATTATGTTCAAAGACTGCATATTTGAAAGAGAAAAGCACAAGAGTTCTTTCAACCATTTGTCCACATCCAGACATATTTGTATCAGTGGCGGATTCAGGGGCGGTTCTAGACCAAAGTAACTTGGGGGGCACATGTAACTTGTGCTTTTAGGGGGAACAATTTTAAAATTAGTCTTAACATACTTTAAGTATTATTCATTCAGTCATTGTTCACCATGTCATTTTGTATTGCAGTGTCAGGGGCATCATGCACTCATTATGAGGGGACACAAATTAGGGTAGAGGGGGGCTCTCATGCTTGTCATGTGACACACAGCAGCCACAATACCACAGTATACCTGATATAGGCTTATGTCCCTACTGAAAAAAAAAAAAAACAATAAAACCATCACAGAAAGTTTTTATGGTTTCCACTACAAATGACCATTGCAAACATTACAAACCATCGACTTTTAACCATTATAACCATTAAAAAAAATGGTTTTCTGAAGTGTGTTTTGGGACATATTCCATAAGGATTTAGTGTTTTTAGCAAGCCACCAATAGAAGACAACCAATTACCAGGAGAGACCAACAGGTCCATTACAGTTTCCAGTAAAACCAATACAGGTCCCATTATATACATTAAAAATTTTCTATTGCCGTTTATTTATTTTATTTATTTTTAGCATCATTTTTTATTTTTATTCGAAATATTTCCAAAATATATCTTGAGTCTTAAATATGTGTAAGTATATGCATTTAGATTATATTAATAGATTATGATATATAATGGGTGATGGGCAAAGTAGCCTAATAATTAATCTATTAACTTTGCATAAAAATCTGTACCAGGTATGGGTGTCATACCATAAAATATTTGTAATACAACTGACTAGGTATGTGTACCGAAACCCGGTATTAAAATGGTCCCGGGGCTAAATTATGAAAGGCCGTAGCTATCAGTAAGATCTGACTGCATCGGTTCTGCTTTCGGTACTGGAGGGGAAAAAATTAATGTATGTATTTTTGCTTAATAATGTTATCGTGCACATTTTATCTCACCAAACATTTCTAATGTGCGATCATATTAAGACGTTTGTCTGTGAGATCTGCGAGATCTCTCATGCGTGCCGCGGAGCCTGTCTGTCAGTCACACACACACACACAACAAGAACGAGCGCGGCGCACACACACGCAGGCCGTTCACATATCGCGTCTTTTGCGCGCTCAAGTTCTTTATTTCAAATGTAGGCGCGCGGTATGCGCGCTCATAATGGAAGCGACGCGCACGCGGTGCGACGAGCTCGTTTTTTCCACGCGCATCCGCACCACATCGAGTTAAAAACATTTCAACTTTTCAGAATGCCGCAAGCGCACCGCAGGTCATGTTAACTTCCTCACCTTTTCCGTAAAAGGTCATGTTAACTTCCTCACCTTTTCCGTAACAACGTTGAAAGCTCAGCCAAGATGAAGGAACAGCTGATAGATGTATGTGGATTTTTAAATTAATTTAGTAGCAGAGCTACTGCAAGCAATTTTTAGTGCTGCAAATCCATTTATCCATTGCTGAAATTTCCGCGTCTTCATGGAGAGAGCAGGTCATGGTTGCTTAGCAACGGCAGACTCCTCAGGAGCGCAAGTGCCCTTGGGGGGAAAAATCAGAAAGTGGCGTGCCTTGCGTTTTCCACGCATTTTTAAACGCGATATGTTAACGGCTCCTTACAGTACGAAAACTCCTGCTTAATACAAAGAGTGACGATGGCGGAGACAGCAAAACGTTCCAAAGTGTGGTTATACTTCACTAGAGTTGATGCAGACAATGCTGGTTGTCATAAGTGCAACAAAAGTTCCCTGTCAAGGGAACTTCGAACTGCGTCCTCTGAGGGGACACTATGGGGAACACCTCGTCGTGACCCGTGTCTGAAGCATACTTTGAAAAACGCCAACGTGTTGGCCGGCGACAGCCTCTGACGTCACTACCAGCGCGACTATAAATACGCGCCTGTAGGACCCGTCACTTATCTTCTTCGTCTTCATTGACTGTTTTGTTTGAAGCGTGCATCTGAGAAACGACCAAAACGGTAAGAGCGATCTATTATTATTATCATCATGGCTTCCACTAGCAAGGCGTTTAGACATTTTAGCATTATCTGACACCCGATGACACACACACTCTTTGCGTCTCTTGTTTGGGTGAAGAGCACGGGCGCGATGTCCTTGAGGGGGCGATCTGCGTGCACTGCGAGCGTTTTTCTGTGAGAAAGCTCCGCTCTCATTTGTCTCTCTTTTCGAGGGAAGAGGGACAGCCATCTGGATCCCTGCGGCTCAGGACCCGCCGTTGCCGAGGCACGGAGGAGAATGAGCTCGTGGGGATCACAGGTGGATCTCGCTGAGGAGTGTAGAGAGGGACTTTCCCTTTCACACTCTCCGGCGGCGAACGAGAGTGAACTTCGGGAGGAAGATGCGTTATCATTAACCCATTCTGACACTGAAGTTAGTGCTCTGCTGGGTTCTACCCAGAAAGAGCAGGAGATGTCTGAGAGTGGCGAAGAAGCTGAGACTGAGCCTTCTCAATCCTCCTGCCCTGCGTATGAGGAGCTGTTAGAGGTTATGGATCGCACCACGGCAAAATTAGACTTGCCATGGAAGCGTGCCAGAAAGGTAACGTCACGAGGTCGCCTCGATGAGCGTTATTTGTCTGACCATAGCCCTCCAGCCCAGGTGAGCCTTCCATGCTTGCCTGACTTGCATGCAGAAGTCGAAAAGGAATGGAAGAGGCCGTTTTCCTCTTGCATCCACCGGTTTCAGCATACGAGCTATGCTAATATCGAGGGCATGCACGAAAACGGCTATGAGAGGATGCCCCCTGTTGAAGAGACGCTGGCTAGCTATCTCTCTGTGGGGGAAACGTCCTCTCTTAAATCTCCCTCTTTGCCATCTAAGCCCCTCCAGGATACATCCCGCTTAAATGGCAGGTCATACGCGGCAGCAGGTCAGGCTGTGGCTTCGTTGCACACGATGGCGGTGCTTCAGGCCTACCAGGCTGACCTGCTGAAGGACCTGGATACAGGCAAGGGCCTTTCACCTGACCAGGTAGCCGAGCTGCGCCGCACCACAGACCTCTCTCTCCGGGCTACCAAGCTGGCCGCCTCCGCCATGGGCAGGTCTATGGCGGCCATGGTGGTAACGGAGAGACATCTGTGGGTGAACCTGGCAGACATCGGGAGGGAAGAAAGGGGGTTTCTTCTCGATGCTCCGGTCTCGCCTTCTGAGCTTTTCGGTACCTCCATCGAGATGGTGGTCGAAAAGTTCAGGGAGGCAAGGGCGCGCTCAGCTGCTTTTAAATCCTTCATTCCACGAAGGTCCAGGTCCGAGCCCGAACAACAAAGGGGTCCTGGCCCATCTCAATCTGAGGATCGTAGACGGGCGCAGAAGGCTAGTGTCGCGGCTCGCGCTCCTCCCCCGCCTAAGGGCAGGGGCAAGAGGAACCACGAGTCACGGAGAGGTAAGCAGGGTCTGAGGGACGTGATTCAGACGAGACAGTGTCCTCGCCCGGATCAGAGCGATAGAAAGACCTAGTAGCTCCGGATGTTTTTAACCTCTGTTTTAACTTCTGTTTTTATCCTCCCCTGCCTAATTCCCCTGTGGCCACCAGCTCTCCACCTGATCGAGGTTAGGTGGACAGTCTCTCACATAACAGTCTCCTTTCCTGGACCTATGATGTTTTGGTTGGTTCTATGTTCATAGTAACCGCCTTACTGATGGTCCGGACCAGAAGGGGGCGCCCCGCAAGTGGGACTCCAGTACAGGAGGGTGGGTGAGTACGTAACCCTTGCTTTACCTGTTTATGGATGTTATGTTGCTGGTGGTTATATGTCTACTAACAAACTCTGTGAGTTTCCTTTACAGTGCTCTGGAAATAGCTAGGTGGCCAAGATCACAGGCTTTCGGTAGGCGGCCGCACCGCGTGGGTTCCGCCCCCCCGGGGCGCGACACCCACCGCGGAGTGAGACCCGCGCGTAGGAGGCAAGCGCTCTGCGGTTGTCCATCCCACACCCCCCCCCGAGGAGCCTGGATGATCATCAGAATTGGCACAGCACTGCAGGGAATTCCATGGATGTTCGGCCAGGTCACCCTGAGGGGCCGCCTGGCGGCCTGGCGCATCCGGGGAGATGGTGGTTACGGAGTCCTCTGTATGTACTGCCTCAGGTGATGCTCCCCTCGCTTAAGGGTTGGACCTCACCTCTCCCGTGCGATCCAGCGCCTCTGCGATGCTTGGGAACCTTTCTGTACACACGCTAAGCCTGTGTACTTTCTCAAAACCACATGGTGGTCAGTGTGCACGTGAACACTTTGCACACTGTCTGAAATCCATGTAAAGTGGTAAGTGTGCAAAAATAGTCTTTTTCCACACAAAATATGATGCGCATTTCATAGCATTTTTTGCTTTTGACAACCATTTGCATGGTAAAGAAGTCTTGTATTATTTCTTAATCACCAGTAAACCTGCCACAAAGGCATGATTCATATCTTCCTCCAGGCCAAGTTGCAACTATTTGTTCAAAAAAGAAAATGCAAACATGACCCAGATGTTTTTTTCTGGTACATCTGTGGGTGTTTTACATTCAAAAGGTGACAGAAAATTACAGATTTTGTTTCACATTTAGTTATTTGTGTTTATGTTTAAATTCTTTGACATAAAATGTAGTATATATATACATATACATATACATATACATACATATATATATATATATATATATATATATATATATATATATATATATATATATATGGTTCAATTATTCAAATTCATGAACTGAATTGCAGTTTAAAAGGCTTCTCAATTCAATCTGAAAGCCAAACAATCTTGTAGATTATATCATATTTTACTATCTGCTGCTGTGGGCCAAAATGTGCATTGGGGAAGCAGAATCTCTTTCAATTTAAATGAGATATGATTTGTGCCAAAAGAAGATCAAAGTAGAAATCAGTTCAATGTTCTGCTCATCATGAGCGCTTGTAAGATTTCGACAGAAAGTGCCTTGCACTCACATTTAAAGTGCCTTACACTCACATTTAAAGAAGCGTCTGCTCAAATACTACATGCTTTTAGTTAGCAAAAACTAAAATCCTGGATTCGTGTTTTGGACGAGGAATGTATGTTGCTTTGCTTACAGTATATTCATGGGTGTAGGTTTGGTCTCAGCTTTGGTGGGGACATCCCTCGTCAACATGCGCGCACGCACGCGCGCGCACACACACACACACACCACCCGCTCGCTGCTAGTGCAAGCACAAAAGTAGTCCCGGCCCACGCGTGTAGCCTGTCAGATACCCCGCCGCCAATCAAATTACAGCGTTTCTTGTACTGTCGTCGTGGCCGTTAAAATCATAGACAGTAAAAGAAATGGACACAGCGACCCCATTGGAACTCAATTGAGACAAATGAAGCCCATTTTAGCGTTTTTTAGCACTTCCGTTTCTGACGCGCAGACTCAAACTAAGCTTGATGACGACAGCAACCTGTCTGACAGATGTAAATCTTCTAGTAGCTGTGCGTGAAAATTGCCATCGTTAATCTTGCAGAGACGGCGAGCTTGAGAGGGGAGTTCTTTGGCATGAGTGAGCAGGAGTAAGTATTCTGATTAATTATTTTGTATAGTATTTTAAAATGTAAGTACGCCATATTAAGTTAATTTCCTGCGAGCTTCTCCTCCTGTCTGTACGGTAATTTCTCTACTGTGCGACAGAGAGTCGAGTAGTTATGACGCAATCGTTAGCCTATTTTTACAAAAACTGTTTCTACGGGGCCATAATGTAACATAGAAGGTAATGGAGCCCTTTATACATTGTCGTGTATCTTTAGAAAAAATAATGGACAAATGGAGTCTTTAAACGCCTCAGATGTAAAGTTATTCACTGTCAAAGTGACGCCAAAATGAATGGGAGTCAATGGGATGCTAACGCAAGTGAAGTTCTGCTACAAGATGGCGGCACGCGGCCGACTTCAACTTCCGGTCGACTTCCTTGCTGCCTGGTTAGAATCGATCCAAGTAGCAGTGCAAAGATACAAATAGCAGTTCAAAGGAGCTTGCTAAATATTGGTGGGGACAAATTTGTCATCTCAAAATATTGATAGGGACTAGTACCTAGCGTCCCCCCCTAAACCTACGTCCATGAGTATATTACAGTATTATTACAAATAAAGTGAAACTATGACAGGATGCAGATTTCTTGATTCTATATACAGAACTATTTATATTCTTTTAATAATACGACCTTTTTTAAATGTCTGTCTCTTACTGGACTTATGAGCTTCTTGAATATTAATCACACAGTGCTGTGTATTTAATATTCATAAGCCAGGCTGATAAGTTTTACAGTCATGTCATCCTTTCACACCTCAGATCTCTCCTACACCCTTACATTAGATGTTTACTTTTTCAATAAGGTTATATTTTTCCCCACTTGACAGGTTAAGTGTGTTAAAAAAAATTTTTTTTGAAAACCTAGACTTTCAGCAACCCAACCTCCTTATATCCACCCTCCTCCCAGTGTACATTTTGTTTAAGTGTCTCATACTGAAAAGCAGGTGAATCAGGGTGTTTGTATTTACAGCACTGTCCTGTTCTGTTCTAAACCACGAAAAATTCAGTGCCCTTGAGGATGAGCCAAGTGACAGAGGTACATGATAAACTCAAGACTGTGTGCTGTTTTTTTTTTATGAGTAATGTTTCAGAGATCTGTCTAGAATAGTCTAATTTTACAGCCAGCATCCAGTGAGCAAATGTGCAAAATATAAGAAAATGCCATTAGTCAGATGTGTTAAAAACACTCTTCAAGATTAAAAGGAAAATGATGAGCAATAAAAGCAGCAACTATAATCTAAAAGATGAGGAGCTTGTGCTTACAAGTGCTTGTGAATGTTAACAGCTTTTCAATCTAATTAAAAAACATATTTATATACAATAACAAGAATGTGAGATACATGGGAGCTCTTATGGATCTTATAAGGTTTTAAAATATATGATAAATGGTGTAATGTCAAATTACTACACTGGTCAACAAAAACCTGTAACCAAAATGCATTCCTGTTTTAGGAAAACTTTGATGAACTTTAGATGTTGACTACTGTACAGTATGTCCATTGTATTCATTCATTACTGTTGTATTCTGGTCATTTTTTGTCATAATTCAGTGGAAATTTTTCTTTTATGTTTAAATTCTTAAATGGACACGAAAGGAAGGATTTATCTGTCTAGCTATGTGTCGGTGTCCCAGTTTCCTTTTAGTTTTAGCGCAATGGTGTCTCATATTTTGATTTATGTTCAGAACTATCCAGTGTCGATCTTCTCAGCAGATAGTGAGGACTGAGCAATCTGTGTTTATATAAAAAAGCTTGTTGTACCAAACCAATGTTGAGAAAACACGGATGTTTAAGGAATAAACTTTGAAATTCATGTCAAATGACTGTAAACGTTGTACTATTGAAGTTCTTATGGTTTAATTATTTTTTTATTACCTTACATGTTCTTTATAAATTCATGCTTTTTTCTTTTGCTCAGTTTCAGCACAACTGCCCTTGATAAGATACCTTTTGCAAAAGATATTTAAATTATTTTGTTTGCTGAATACAACTCTGGGAAGGATTGCAGTAAATATTCAATTCAAATTTATTTGTATTGCGTTTTTCACAATACAAATCGTTGCAAACCAGCTTTACAGAAAATTAAAGTTCTACATTATTTTTTATCAGTGGTGACTATGTCGATTCCATACTCCATTGAATAAGTTGATATACATATGGCAGAAATGTACAGTAAAAATTGTGCACTGTGAAAACTATTAACATCTATTGATTATATGTTGGGATCAAATTTATAGCAAAATTTGGTAGTTTTATCTGTTGTTTCAGGGTTGGCATCATATGAGGACCTCTGAGGGGTTGGCATCATCTCTTCTAAGGTGTTTGGTCATCTCAGATCTTTGTAAGGGTTGGATCCAGACTGAAGCTTGTATAATTCCTATAGTTACCCTTGGATGCCAATCCCATGGCTGAACCAAAGAAGCATATAGAGACAAAATTAGCATAGCTGCTGTTCCAACCAAGCAAAAATTATGTTCATTCCAAGTAAAAGCATGATAATGTGCATTTGATCAGATATAACTGAAGTACAAAATTGTGAGATACATTATGTGAATGCTTGGCTAAAGAGATTTATAATGTCATCCAGATTTTTACATCAAAAAACAATTTAGAAAAAATTAGCTATTTACTATTTAACGCCCAGTGCTATGATTGGCTAACAGTTCTGTATGTTTGACATCCAACATCTATCAAAAATGGACACTGCTGTGTTTTAGGTCAAAAATGCATAATTACTCCGTACATATGAAACAATCTGTATTAACAAACAAAGCAATAGTGAGCATGTAATGAAAAGTTACTTGCTACTTACTGCTGGATACAATATAGTCTGCACAGCATCATCTTTTAGTTCAATCTTTCTGAAAACCCTGCATCGAATTGCATCTAGGACTTCATTAAAAATAAAGTTCATGCACTCTTTTCTAACGTTGGGATCAGAAGGAAGGTAATGTGTTTTCCCACAACTTGGCAATGCACACCATCTTGTTTTCTTCTGACCATCTTTATTGTTTGGTTTCTGTGTAGATCTGCATTTGCCTCTCTTGTTATATACCTACATGTGAATCAGTGGGAAGGGCTAAACAGGGAGCCATGTAGAAGCAGGCATTGATCTTCTTCTGCGGAGGCGTTTAGCCACACTATTACATCATAGAGTAATACATTCCACAACCCTTTTGGCAGATTGGCTTCAATATAAGCTGTTTTTAGACTAATTTCAAATGTTTTTAGAAAGTTTTGAGTTTTTAAACTTACAGGATGTTATTATAGTACGTACAGTATTTTGATTTCTCAGGGTCATTCCCTTTAAACTGTGTACATCTTATGTAAAATATGCAAAAAATAGTTAAGTTTGGGCCGAAGTCTAGCACATAACATCTTTTCAGATTATTCTGAAGTTTGCTGCTTCAGTGACAGGTGTTATTGATTATACGTTTCCTATCCTTCAAAGCAGCTCAAATGAAAAGCACTGCTCAATATCTGAGATGAAACGTAACACGTCTGTAGAGCTTCTTAGAGTTCCTTCTTCAGCAAACTGTCAATTCCACTGCATTATTGGATGTGTCATAAAATGGTTTATTTATAAACTATCGCTTAGCACGGTCAAGGGCTCTGATAACCTTGGATAATCCCACAGATGGTCCTTTGTTCCGTGACACAATTTGCCCTAAAATGAAAAGCATTATTTTTCAGTCAATATCTAATTTTCTTGTTTCACCAGGTAGAACAGAAGAGATCTACTCTGCTTCCTGCATACAATTTTTATTGAGGCTTGCTGGCACCATTTGTCCTATGCAAATGTGTGATTTATTTGTGAGCCTTAACAGTGTATTGCCATGGCAGTGAGGCATCGTGTATTCTGGATTAAAATTGACAGCAGTTCATTAATTTTGATGCACCCCAGTATGTGTGGGAGCTTGTCTCTTATTCTGTTATTGCATTAGTCATGGTGTACTGTACACCGAAATCTAAAATGTAAGCATATCACAAGGGCGACCCAAGGAGCCTAAGGCGAATATGAAAGAACATCTGTTTCAGAAATAAGTGTGATTAATAACACTGACCTTCACATATAGTTTTACTTACATAAATGTATGAGATATTGTGCAGGGGGGGGACTTAAGGGGACCATTTTTAATCAGAAATGCAAATTATTCTTCCACTGAACACCAAAGTTTGGCAGAATACCTCAGCTGCTCTTTTACATGCAATGAGAGAGGATGTTAACTAGGGGCTTTCAAGCTCCAAAAAGTATAAAAACACAATAAAAATTATGTCAATATTCACTCATTTCTATTAGCTTGTTTTGTTTTATATATATATATATATATAAAATCTTTAAATCTTTATATAAAATAAATTAATAATATAAATAAATAATATTTAAAAATATATATATTTTCACAAAAAATATTACTTGACAAGGATGGTGGGATATTATTACAGAATAATTCAATATTTAATGGTTCCAACTCTTCCAGATGGGCAATGGAGGAATCCAGACAGGATCAAGACATGTACGCCAGCCCCATTCATAAAAGCAAAGTGTCTGTTTATACAGGATTCTGACAACCATCCAGCAGCTTCACTCCCCCTGAGGAGGTAAGAGAGGCCATTCTAGGAAAGGGACTTGAGCTTTTAGGGCAAAAAGAGAGTACTGTAGGTAGCTTTCCTCTGTAGCTCGCTCAGTACAGCTTATGAATTATTGAGAAAGAAAAATATATGTTGGGTGGATGGAATGGGAGATGTGTAGCATTAGTAGTTTGCCCCATTTTCCCTCTAGCTTGTTAAAAGCAATTGTCCAACCAATTTGTCATTCTGCCCAAAACATCTCCTCCAGCAAATGCTGACGAGAAATTGAGGGAGGTGGCATGAAGATGAATGTCCTCCCCAACTACTTGCCCAAATCTCACATTTCGCTTAACAAATGATAAACACAGCAAAACAAACTTGACTCCATATTGAGCTCCAGTCCAGGTGTTTGAATCACATGTTCTGATGAAAAGACATTTCGATTAGCAGCTTGTTAGCATATCCTGACACTCGCACCTTAAACAACACTTGTTTTAATTCATAATGAGGTGTTGTTAACATCTGTTGAGCACTGTTATAAAAGTCACCACTTTCATTAACAACATTCATTGACTATGAGAGTGTGAATTACATCAAACACAAGCAAATCTATTTATTCAGCTTTAGCTTGTTATGATCTTGAAAACTTGTCATATAGCAACTTCTATCAGCAGATGCAGCTGACAGGATGATGCGTCTGTTCTCTAACACATGCCAAATGTGCCAAAATACATACATTTTGTGATCTATTCATTATGTGTGACAAGTACACTTAATACCAGATAGTGTTGCTCATTTGATATGATGTAAACTAAGGGGTCCAGGTTTGGCTGGTTAGCATAGCCTATAGTTAGCCCGTGTTGATAAATGTAAAAACTTATTTGGCTGCAAAAAAAAAAGAAGAAAAAAAAGAAGCTTTTTCATCCATGACAGCGATTGGATGGTATATTCAAGCTGTATGTTTTACTGAAACATGTTTGCAAGCAAGATTAAACACATACAGTATATTTCACTGGATCATCAGACAATCAGCATTGTCTTGATATAATTTTCAGTCATATCGCTGAGGTAACAAGCTCAAAAACACCTGGCGGCAGAACTTTTCTTTACTTCCAGTGGGTCACATAACAGCTGAACAACTGTCATAGGCATGGTTCGGAGTGCTAACAGTTAACATTCTCTGGGTATTATACATTGTGGTTAATATATTTAATATTGAGGTTAAATATCTTTTCTGGTAAGGATGATGCATGAAATCTCTAAATTGTGCCCCTGTGTAAAGCATTTAACCCCAGGTTGTTTTAAAGGAACTGTTTGCATTGTAGAGTAAGTTGCTTGGGAGCAAAATAGATAAAAGGCTTCATAATTATTGTGGGGTTACAAATGTACCATTTATCTCGCACATCAAACAAGAGCTGGTTGCAGCAGGTTTATTATAGTCTAAAAAGAAACTATAAAACATTTTTGTTACTTAAAATAAAACAAATATTAACGTTGCTGAACATTCTAACAGCGTTCCCTATCTAACAGAACTATTAGAAAGCCTATTCTATATGGTTTGTCTGCATTTTATGCAGATTACTAGCTGCTGGCATGCATCCCATCATTATAAATAATCTGGATATGTCGACATTCATAAACACATTGGTTTTTGGTCCCCTTAAAATTGAAGAGAGGAGCAATGTGTTTTTACTTTCATTGGACAACCTTCCTTGTTATTCCACTGAAGATGCCCAGCGTCCATTTGAAAGAGAAAAGTGTTTAAAAAGAGCTTCATAATGAGATTTTCTTAGCCACAGGCCATGAGCTACTGGCTGATCTGTGGCAATCAGCAAGAGCTGATGCATTACTGTAATTTCCTTTGATTTGCAGTGAATTTGATCATACAAGCACTATAAATCTCTGGGAAGCAGCAGAGAAGCAGCCTGGGTTGTAATCATGCCTTTTTGATGACCCTCTATTGTATAAGGAGTAGGAAGAGAAATGGAGATGAATGGCCACATCTGTATGTTTTTTATACTGTATATATGACTGTGTTATTTACAGAGCCCTGGTGGGGAAGGTATCTACAATAATGCAAGGAAAGTTTAACTTAATGTATTCCAGATGAAATCACGCACTGACATTATAGAAATATTTCCTTTAGGAAGTGAAATTATTGTGGATATCTTGCCAAGGCAACCTGACAAAATACATCTGCTTTAAAGCGATAGTTCCCTTTCTTTAGACAAATTGATCTTATTTTTAATAAGCATAAAATGCTATTTACTGTATACTGAAAATTATTTTAATGTTTTGTTTTTTGCACTGATCACTCTTACAGCTTTTACAGATTTAGTTCACAAACAAATGACAGTTTTGACCTAAATATGATTTTCAGTTACAATAATTAATCCTAAATTTGACATTAGAAAACTCACATTTAGCAGCATCAGTCACATTCACGCTCACAAGATCTCCCGGTTCTTACTTGTGAATTCAGTTCACTTGTCCATTTGAATCAGTGAGTTGTCAAGAACAGCTGCAATTGGATCATTCTAATTCCTGAATGAATTGTTAGGTGTGATCACCGCTTAAGCATGTCAGAGCATGTGATATATTATAAGGAGTAACGATATGTTTTATGAAATACAGTGAAGTAAAAAGTACAATCTTATGTAGTAAGGTAAAAGTAAAAGTTACTAAAAATAAAACTGCTCCAATAAAGAACAGATACTTGAAAAATTAACTTAAGTACATTAACGAAGTAAAGCTACTCCGGTACTGTCCACCACTGCGCACAGGGCATTGGAAGGGGCAGCATCCATGGAACTTTGGTAGGAAATCCCAATTCGTCGGTCACTGACGTGACGTCAAGAGTGACCGACTGAAAGGGAACATCTCGGTCATGTATAGTAACCCTCCTTTTCTGAAGGAGGGAATGGAGACATCATGTCCCGTCACTACGGCTGCTGCTGGGTCACCGGCTCGGCTCACGCTGTGATCAGCTGCAACTGGATGCAATAATTGCATTAAAGTGTGCATTGGCTCGTTTAGTTTACACTCGAAGTAGATTGGTCTATCGAAGCAATATCTCAATTCATCGGTCACCAACACGACGTCTCTGTTCCTTCCATTCAGGAAACGAGGGTTACCATACAGTATGTAACCGAAACGTTATTAGTTCTGTCAAATGATGATTAATCACATCCAAAATAAACATTTAAAAAAAATAAAAAATAAAAGTTATATACATAATAAATATACAAAGTATACATACATATATTACGTAAACAAAAACGTACTCGGTTACTAACGTAACCTCGGTTCTCTCTAGAAGAGGGAACGAGTACTGCGTCTTAGCTAAGGCGCTACGGGAAAAGTCTCTTTTCACGAAATACTGAAGCAAAAAATTATCCTTAATTTTGAATTTTTGTAAAGCGCATTTGCAGCAGTACACAGCCATAGGCGAGACGGCTCGCTCGCTCATTGGCTGCTCTGCGGCAAGTGCACAGCCTATCGAGCGCAGGCTGATGCAATATCAGACCAATAAGGGCGCTTCGCGCCCTTCACGCCACTTTCCGCCGAAACGGGTGTGGCCCAACCCTATAAAAGGAGCTCGAAAAGGCTGACTCACCTGATTTATTTAATTGCCGAAGCGAACCAGAGTGAATCGTACGCACAGCAGAGAACGCAGTACTCGTTCCCTCTTCTCTTACGAGAGTTCTCTCGTACTGCGTCTTAGCTAAGACGCTACGGGAACCCCATGTAAAACGCTGTGCGCGCAGGGATCACACACCAATAAACCTGAAGCAACGCCCAGGATTTACAGTGCACAGTCACCCGAGGGACTCACAGAGAGTCCAGGACAGGAGAGGGGGGGAGCCCTCCGTCCCATATCTAGCAGCACCCGTAGATGCAGCAATACAACATCACACAGTCGAATCAAGGCCTGACCAATGTGGCAATGCGGGTCTTACGCAATACTGCCCATATTACAGTCGGCAGCGCATAACGCTCACAAACTCAGACTTCCCATCAGGGCCCTGATTCGGCTATACCGACAGCAGCCTTGCTTGCACGGCGGGAACCTCCAGGTTATAGAACCTGATAAATGTAGACGGCGAGGCCCAACCTGCCGCCATACATATATCCTGCAAGGAGATCCCAGTAGACCACGCCCACGATGAGGCGACGCCCCTCGTGGAGTGTGCTCTGACGCCCAGTGGGCACTGAAGGCCCCTGGAAGCGTAAGCTAACGCTATGGCGTCAACTATCCATCTGGATGGTCCCATATAGGGACTGACGGAGGTCTGGGAGGATTCAGCCTCCTAGCTCCTCTAAGGAAGCGGATGACCAAATCGTTCCTTCCTATTGACTGACCGAGCGCTGTTTCAGAAAACGCTGCGATGGCCGCCACATAAACTTTGAGCGTGGATGGGGCTCTGCCCTTATCCAACAGCTCTTGTAGGAAGGAGAGAACCTCCGTCACCTCACAACTAAGGGGTGAACATCCCCGAGCTGTACACCAGCTGGAGAACACCGACCACTTCGAGGCATACAGCCGTCGTGTCGACGGAGCTCTAGCCTGAGTGATGGTATTTAGCACTCCCACTGAGAGATCAGCGGGTAACCATTGAGCGCCCACACATGGAGGGACCACAACTCCGGTTGAAGGTGCCAAATCGAGCCCCTGGCCTGCGAGAGGAGGTCCCTCCTCAACGGCACTGGCCACGGGGTGATGTCTGCTAACCGCATCAAATCTGGGAACCATGGTTGGTTCTTCCAAAAAGGTGCTACAAGCAGTATTGAACATCTCGTTTCTCTCACCCATTCTATCACCTGTGGAAGGAGGGAGACGGGAGGAAAAGCATAAAGCGGGCAGCACGGCCATCTCCATGACAGCGCGCTTTCGTTCTTGGAAAAGAACGCGGGGCAGTGAGCGTTTTCGTGGGACGCGAAGAGGTCCACCTCCGCCCTGCCAAATCTCTTCAACAACAGCCGGACTGTTTGCGGGTGTAGCGACCATTCGCCCGTGGGAATGTTGTTTTTGGACAGCCTGACTGGACCCAGATTCTGTAGCCCAGGCACATGAACTGCCCTCAGCGAGCGCAAGTTGCACTGAGCCCAAACCAGGAGGCGTTCCGTCAGCCTGTACAGGTTTCGGGACCCGAGACCGCCCTGGCGATTTATGTAGGACACCACAGACATGTTGTCCGAACGGACTAAAACGTGGCGGCCCTTGATTCGGGGACAAAAGCGCGTCAGCGCGTTCTCCACTGCCAGCATTTCCAGACAGTTGATATGTTGGAGCTTTTCCCGTTCTGACCACAGGCCAAAGGACGGTCTGCCCTCGAGCAGCGCTCCCCATCCGGAAGTGGAGGCGTCCGTCGACACCATCTTCACTTTCGAGGAAGTCCCCAGGTTTACACCTGATTGGTACCAGTCGTTTGCTGTCCAGGGTTTCAGGGCTGTAACGCAGCCCTGATTGACCTTGAGACGCAGTCGACCAGATACCCACGCTCTGCGCGGTACCCGTGCTTTCAGCCAGAACTGCAGGGGGCGCATGCGGAGCAGGCCCAACTGCAGAACCGGAGATGCTGAGGCCATGAGACGCAGCATCCTCTGACATTCTCCGAGCGAAACGGTCGCGCCACAGCGGAGAGAACTCGCCGCGCGCTGAATGCCCAACGCGTGCTGTGGTGACAGCCGCGCCGTCATGGAACGTGAGTCCAGAGCTAAACCCAAAAACAATATCGTCTGACTGGGGTTCAGCGAACTCTTCGTCCAGTTGACACTGAGACCGAGTTTCTCGAGGTGATCGAGTAAAACGGCCCTGTGCTCCACGAGCTCCGCTCGTGATTGAGCCAGAATCAGCCAGTCGTCCAAATAGTTCAGCACTCGCATGCCTCTGATCTGAGAGGAGCGAGCGCTGCGTCCATGCACCTCGTAAACATACGAGGAGCTACGGACAAGCCGAATGGCAGGACTGTAAACTGGTATGCCTGGCCCTCGAAGGCGAATCTCAAATACCGCCTGTGACTTGACGCTATCTGTATTTGAAAATACGCATCCTTCAGATCTATTGACATGAACCAGTCTCCTCTGCGAATATGCGCGAGGAGCTTCCTGGTCGTAAGCATTCTGAAACTGCGTTTCACCAATGCCTTGTTCAGCTGTCTTAGATCCAGTATGGGCCTGAGACCCCCGTCTCTCTTGGGCACTAGAAAGTATCTGCTGTACAGCCCCCCCTCGCTTTGAGCTTGAGACACAGGCTCTACAGCCCCTTTGCTCAACAGTTTTGATATTTCGGTCCGAAGTATGTGTGCTACTTCTGTTTTGACCGTGGTTTCGACGGGCGCTAAAAAGCGCGGAGGGCAGCGAATAAACTGTAGCGAGTAGCCTGTAGGAGCACGCTGATCACAGCGGGCAGATCGCTCCTCCTCGACCCCGTCCCGGCACTTAACCAATTGAGGGAGGGCTGAGCGGGTCCCGTGGGACTCGTGATGTCTGCGAGTAACTGTGGGCTGCAAGTGTGCACATTTACTGCTTTCGACTCGCTGTCTGCCTGTGCAGAGTGTACGTCCACGGGTTTCGTTTTTACAGAAACCACGCGCCGTGTGTGACATAGTGTTTGTGAGCAGTGAGGAGTGGGCACGTTTACTATGCGGAGCGCGTGACCGATCTGAGTCGCTTTTATGGGCGCGAGCCCTGTGTGAAGGGCTGTGCTTATATGTGGAGATTGGCACTGAGCAGTGGGCATCGTCACTACATTTATAGCACCATCGGCCGTGGCCGGGACACCAGAAATTACACCTCTTCGGGAAATATCTGGGTAGCCGTGATAACGGTTTTTGTGTGCAGGCAAGCGGGCAACCGTACAGGCTTGCGCATTGCAAAAGACGCTGAAACAGTCACAATCCCTTGAACTGAAACAGCGGTGCGCTTAGGAGAGAGTTCGGCCGCGGCGACTCATACACTGGCGCTTTCCTAGGATGGCTTCGGGGCTCCCGGCCTCACCGTAATCCTCTGCCCCGGTCCCTGCGGCGCGGGGCGACGGCCGGTAGAGCAAGAACAGGGGTCTCGAGCTGCGTTGCTGAAGCTGTTGTGATAACGGATTTTGTGTGCAGGCAAGCGGGCAATTGTGCAGGCTTGCGCGTTGCAGAAAACGCTGAGACAGTCACAATTCCTGGAACTGAAACAGCGGAGCGCTTGGGTGAGAGCTCGGCCACAGCGGAACTTGTACACCGGCGCTTCGATGAAGCAGCCATCGTGTGTAGTGCAGACGCAGCCTGCTCAGCAGCAGAAAAGATTCGCGCGAGCAGACGTGATGTCATGCAGCAGGCTTTAGATGGCAACACCGCTTTCGTCCGCCGTCCAGCAGAGGGTGGACAAAGGTGCGTCGCTATCGCCTGTTCCACCGGCAGAAGTGACTGGTAGTTCCTGTCTTTAGCATCATCCAGTGTGGAGAATGCTAGTGAGACAGACGAACGAGTTTGCGCTGAATATGGAGCGTTCCAAGCCTTTGCCACCTCTTCGTGAAGCTCAGGAAGAAATGAGGCCGGCTTTGAGAAGTACGCTCATCCGAAAGGAAACTACCATCCAGCCGGGAACGAGAGTGGGGGGCGCTGGTGCAGACCACTCGAGGCCGAGACTCGTCCGAGGGCATCAGCCATCAGCGAGCGCGAGCGCTGCATGATCTTCACCCAGGCAGGAGACACAGATGACGTACCGCTCTCCCTCGCTGAGTGGGGCTCTGACGAGCCGCAGGAAGGCATCTTAAAAAAGACGCAAGCTCTTTTACGAGTGTGTGTGGCAGGGCGAACACACACACACGCATAAAGAACAGTTGGATATAACAGAATTGAAAGGATATGTGCGCCGGAGAGCGCAGCAGGAACGGCAGTGGAAGGCGGCGAAGGCCAGCAGTTTCAGAAGTGGCTCGTCCCGCTGAGATGCCTATCAGACGGCGCTTGCTTCCTTCGTGATCCAGCGATGCTTGAGCTTCGCTGAAGAGATGAAAAATCGGGTGAGTCAGCCTTTTCGAGCTCCTTTTATAGGGTTGGGCCACACCCGTTTCGGCGGGAACTGGCGGGAAGTGGCGTGAAGGGCACGAAGCGCCCTTATTGGTCTGATATTGCATCAGCCTGCGCTCGATAGGCTGTGCACTTGCCGCAGAGCAGCCAATGAGCGAGCTAGCCGTCTCGCCTATGGCTGTGTACTGCTGCAAATGTGCTTTACAAAAATTCAAAATTAAGGATAATTTTTTGCTTCAGTATTTCGTGAAAAGAGACTTTTCCCGTAGCGTCTTAGCTAAGACGCAGGACGAGAGAACTCTCGTAATAGAACTTGGATGCGATTAATCGTTTGGTAGTACTAGTTATACATTACATCTCATTTTCATATCGACCAACACAATTGACAAAGTGCAACGCAAATTAGGGTAGACCTGGTCCAAGCCTTTTCAGCACTAATTCTTCAATGTGCATCTTTAGTAAATCCTGAAAGTACAATTTTAACAAAAATAGTAAGACAGTTTGCACTGGTGCAAGCTGTTAGTAACACTGGCACTAAGCATATCCCATCATGCATCATGTTCAGGAACTCAAGTGCCCCAAAATTACAAGTTGTTGAGGAAAACATCCCACTGTAAGTTAAATTAATTAGATATTACATACAATTTGGAAGTACAACATAAAGTGTGGCACTTTTTTGTGTATGTTGTATCTTGTATTACATTTTTGATTGCTCTTTATAGCTTAATTAGAAGCATTACAATTACTAAATGTTACATTGGGATTACTGAACAGATATTTAAGTACAATAAGTGTGTCCCATCATGTAAACAAAAGTTTTACACACACTTGTGGTCTTCAAACCAACTTGAACACTTGGGCCAAATACAGGAAATACATTATGTATGTATATACAAATGTTTAAGTGCAACAACCAAAAGTGTGGGTAGTTGGACGGGCCCTGCCACAGGCAAAACCAAACATTACACTTATTGAGATTTTGAAATATCCATGGAAAAACATCAAGTGTCTCTCTTGATTTGTTATCTAATAAACATCTTAAAACTAAATTCAGTACCTCTTATATAAATAAAGGTGACAGTCTTTTTGATAAGGGTACATTTTATGACTTTTTCTCAGTGTTACTGCAGTTTAATCAAATGTTGCTGTTCTCAATAACGGTCTGCGTACAATCTATTTATGATGAGCTTTCAAAGAGCTTTGACAGACTGCGGCGCTCACAGTTTTTAAACCAAATGTCATTTCACTATAAAACAGTTTGCCAAGAGCCCTACTTATTAATTCAAAAGAGAAAGACATTTCATTTCTGGGAGCTAGCTGTACTCTGGCTTCTAATGGCAAGTTTATTGCAGTAAATAGATGGCAGGCAAATGTGACTGCTTAATTTAAGTGAGTTCTTATAATGTACTGAATGTTACTCATGAATGAGAGAGAGTTAAACATTAAGAGCGATTTAAATGCAAGTTAAACGCGCAATACACATTGTTTTGGGTAATTGCTTGTATGTCTGCAGCTCACCGTGGGAACACTATGGGCAGCCCAGTGTCGTACGGCTCTGTCAACATGTGTGGGTAATTATAAGGTAGCTCAGTCTGCGTTGTGACAGACCCATAATGATTGAGTCAGACAACTCTTAGTGGAACTGCAGGCAGGCTGATTGCCTGTTCCCTTTCCATCAGAGATCAGTTAGGAAAAGACCTGCCAAACAGCCAATCGCAGTTGTCTCGAAATGAACTCGGAGCCAGGATGTTATCTTTAGCTTAATCTCTTCTGCAGTAAAAATTAAATATATCAGCATAACAATTTGACAAAGTTAAATTGGAAAAGTTGCAGTACTATTCAAAAGTAATTTGATAAAAACTTATCAAACTTATCAAAACTTATTAAACTTAAAAAAAAAAAAAAAAACAGTAGAGTAATATTGTGAAATATTATTACAGTTTAAAATGATCTATTTTAATATATAATAACGTCATTTATTCCTGTGATGCCAAAGTTAAATTTTCATCAGCCTTCAGTGTCGCATGATCCTTCAGAAATCATTCTAATATGCAGATTTGCTGAAAAAAAAACATTTATTATTATTATCAGTGTTACATTTAAACAAAAAAAAAATCTTTGATTAATTGAAAGTTTTAAATAATAACATTTATTTGATATATTTTAAATATTTTGTAACATAAAATGTCATTACTGTCACTTATGATCAATTAAGTGAACTCTATATATATATATTTTATGTATATATATATGTATATATATATATATATATATATATATATATATATATATATATATATATATATTAAAACTCTTACCAACCCCTTCTCACGCTGTTTCTTTCATTTGCGTATTTGAAATAGTATTGGATCTTAAATATTTACTTTTTGTTTTATATCATATTATTTCCTTACTATTATTCTCCTATTACTTTCAGATTTTAATCACCCAAGTGTCTGGACAAGCATTTATGAAATAAAAGAAGTGGAAAAATACAGGATAATATGCTGAATATCTTTTACCTCGCTGTTGTTAAACGTAAGCTCAACATTCAGCTGTATTCTTATTCATGACTCAAAATGAGAAAAATTCTATTGGGCTATTGAAGACATTTTATGTGGTAATTCATCATGTTGTGCAAAATACAAGATGAAAAATGCATTTCGTGTGCCACTGGGGTTCTGAAGATGAGAAAGTCATTTCAGTTTACACATTCCCTGTGTACTGGATACAGCCAACTACTAAAGATGCCCAAAAAAATGGGTTTTATAAAACACATCCTGTTTGCAAATGCATAGGGGGTTGTTTTTTCATATTTTTATCTCGAATACTCCATGAGCATCCAGTCGTAATGTTGTTTACTTTGCTCTAATGCATTGAGCATCCTTAAGTTTTGTGCCTTTGAACTTTAGTGTATCTGTAGTTACATTTTATGAAGAAGAAAAAAAATTCATAGAAACAAAAAGTGACAAAATACGAAGGAGGACAGACTTCAGTTACTTAATAAATATATAAAATATCACAGCGTGACACAGTGACATGAGAGAAAGTTACTGTTCTTTGCTCCGGCATTCTCTAACAACGAACCCAGTCATCTTTGCGCTTTAAAAACATGGAGATTTCAGCATATTGAACTCAGCCAGTCGTCCTGTTTAGTATTCTGTTCTCAAACTGAGCTGAGCATATGTAGCTTAACTTGACCTGCCAACACAGATTCTATGGTTGAGAGAGCACAGGACCTGCTACTAGACAAAATTATTTTTAGGATCCTCTCAGCATTCTGATACAGTAGACAAACCATAGATGTTTTAAATATGAAAAGTATTGAAATAGGTGTCTCTTTTGTCTCATCATAATACTTCATATCTGAGAAAGAATGCAAAGGAAATTAAAAGTGAAGTATAGCCCCTTATTTTTCAATATATTTAAATTCATGTCTTTGTTAATGCTATCAGTTGTATTAGACTCATAAATGCTGCATAAGTTGAGCCTTATTTGACAGCAGACTGTATGACCTTCTTATAATCTGAGTTAACATTATCCGGTGACCCTTCGTTGCTCATTGTCAGAATGAAAATATTTTAATAGAAAGTAATGGAGCTTCATGTATTATGTATAAATGTCTTAACTACCCTTCCGTTTCTTTTCTTCTATATGTACATGTTGTTCCTTTTTAAAATGACAAATCTCATGAAGGCACTCAAGCCATAAAGCCAGACACCTAAATGTTAATTTCATGATTTTAATGCACAAATATGTCAGAAATGTTAACAAATAGTCTTCAAGCTAGTCATAAATCATTTATAAATAACATGAAATCATGTATTTACTGTATGTACTTTCTTAACAAATGCCATTGGTCTGTCCGACTTGTTATTGCATATTCTTCTTAAAGGAAAATGACAATTTGCTGAAAATGTACTCACACTCAGGACATATAAAACATGATTTTGTTTCTTCATCTAAAAGGATTATATGATTAAAAAAACCACAAGTAGTCTACTGTACATGGCTCCATCAACGAATTTCTTGTGAAGTGAAGACGTGTGTTTGTAGGTATTTTCAAACCTTTAATTCATTTAAAAAATATAAAAAGTTGGTTTTCATATATCAGCAAAATGTAATATCTTTCTTTTCCTCTGCAACAACGTCTACAACCAAAGCCATGTGGCGGAAAACCAATATCAATAAATATATATATATATATATATATATATATATATATATATATATATATATATATATATATATATATATATATATATATATGTGTGTGTGTGTGTGTGTGTGACTTAATATATATATATATATATATATACTATTTCTTATTATACTATTACAGTATTCTGAATATTATAATATTGTCACCTCTACATATTACAAAAGATAAATGCTCCAAATGCATTTTTAAATGTTTTTAACTTTTGTGTTCTGTTTGTGAATTTAGAGGTCATTTTAGCTTTAAAATAGTTCAAATTTCATGACTTTTCTCAGTCTCATGGATCTGATTATAAACAAAATGTCAACTTAATAACACGCTTCAACTGTCCTCCATAAAATATTAAATTATTTGTGTTCAGGGTCTTAGTGACCCCAGATAGAATGCATGCATGAACACGCCTGATGGACTTCAAACATAAAAACCATAGTCAATCTCAAGGGTCAGAAACCTTAGGTGGAGATAGTGTGAACTATTTCAAGTACGACTGCTGAGAAGGATGATGATGATGATGATGATGATGATAATTAGATTTTATTTTTATTTTTTTAAGATTTGGTTCATTGTTAAGGTTCCCGTTTTGTTGAATATATCTCCACTGTAGCACAATGCCCAGCATGTTAAAGAAGCATTTTATAGTCTTCACAGAAGATGTTTGAAGCATTACCATTACAGTATGAGACTGTCTCTGCTGCGACACAAAATCGATTTTGATACAAAAATAGAGAGATTTTAAATTACTGTGAAGATGATCACAAATTTACCATAAAATGCCATTTTAAAACAATTTTCAGGTCTACTTATTGCAACAGCAACATTCTGAGAGTTCAGTGTTTCATCTACACATACTTTCAGTCTCCTCAGATACTTTAATCTGTGTGTGTTCCGATTCAGTAATATGAGTTACTTGCAGGCGCGATCCATTAAAACATGTCTGATGCAGAATCACTGTGGCAGCCTAAGAGGCACTATAAGATGTATTGACCTGCTGAGAGCTTGCGGTTATGAAAACTGCACTGCAACGTTCTCAGACTTCCTCACATTTATATTAATGTTTTTGAGTTTCTATTTTTAAGATTTGCTAAATATAAATAAAAATTATGTTTCTCAAAGATGATCAGCATTTTGGCTCCTCTGGGATAAGTTCTGAACCGATTCGTCCTCCAAAGTGCAATGTGTTGTGGGTAATATCTGACATTAGTGTGTGCACAGAATTTATCGGAAATATAACACCATCCCGGGAATTTTTGCATACTTTTTTCAAAAACTTTGTTTGAATGAGTAGTATGCTCAATAGGATGCAAGGACAATCACTTGTTTTTATTCCCGAATGAATCAGTGTTAGGGTTATCATCAGTACCGCTGCTCCCTATACGCAGAGTACGCAGTTTGTGTAGGGTACCAACTCCCGACGCATCACTTTTAGGTATATTTATAATCCTGTGAAACTTATTGGATGTGTTTTTATGTTTTAATGTCGGTGATAATATCACCCTTTCGAAAATTAACCATAATTTTACTACGAAAAAAAAAACATGGTTCCTGTAGCATTGGTAATGTTAGCTACAAAGTAACCATAGCTTTGATATTTCAAACCGCTTCAAATAATAATTTACAAGGTAAGTTATTCAGATAATATATTTGTGGTAATAAAAACAGACCTAAACGAACAACAACCATTAAAATGCCATAAAATGTATTATATAAAAACAATGAGGCAATAATGATTGGTTAATTAATAATAATTGTATGGTTTCATTGAATAACACTGTTAAAATACATAATGTAACACAAAATAAACAATTGATGTACATTACATAGGCTATTATTACAAATGCTTGCAAAGGGTGCCAAAGGCCTGATAATTGCTGTTGTAACACTTACAGGATGTTCAAATCCTTGTTTAATATTGACCAAACATTTAACTCAAATATCCACTCAATTTTTAATTTTTGGCCACGTTTTTTGTGAAAGAAATGCTAGCCTTTATAATTTCTTCAACAAAAACGTGAACATCACAACAATTACAAAAACTAATCCTTGGTTTAATTGAAGTAGAATTTTCTTGTGTGTCATTTCTGAATGCTTGAGAGTTGAGACAATAAAATCAATCAGACAACCGTATTAGTAAAATCATAGCCATAGGCAACTGTCTAGCTACAACTGTAATTTGTAAACAATAAAATGTAAATACAATTTAGTTATTTACTTTTATATTTTATTAAAGTTCTATTTTGACCCCTATAGTAGGTGTTTTTTTGTTTTGTTTTTTACTTCTATTATAATTTGGGGAGGGGGCACAACGATACAATTCTGCTTAGGGCACCCATTTGGCCAGCAGCAGCCATGGTTATCATTTTATACCTAAATCAGTGGTTTTCAACTTAGTCGGTCGTGATGGTATTGCAGGTGGGCCGCCAATTACTATTCAAGATTCAAGATTTTTATTCGTCACATACACAATTATATAGAGCATATATATAACATATATATATAACCAGTGAAATGTGAGTCAGGTCTACTCCATGGACAGTGCAATTATTAAAGAATACAACACAGATGAAAATATACATAAATATAGCCATGAAAGAATGAAATAAAACTAAGCAATAAAAATATTAGAATAAAATGTAAAAAAAAGAGATGTGTACTGTAGAATTAAATATAGAATGGAAAATAATTTGCATGAAACGTACACTGTAGTCTTAAATATTAAGATACCCAGGGATGTATAAGTGGGCAAATGTGCAAACAGCTTGACACTTTCAGTATGTCAATGTGAGGCAGTGAATGATTAATATCTTACTGATAAAGTTAATATTAAGTGGAGACATGAAGATGTTAAGAGACTGGTTTTGAGTTTAGGAGCCTGATGGCCTGGGGGAAGAAACTCCTCCTGAGTCTCTCAGTTTTTGCCATCAGGCTACGGAAGCGCTTACCAGATGGCAGCAAAGTGAAAAGATGGTTACTGGGGTGGATGTAGTCCTTGATGATTTTAACAGCTCTGCTTTTGCAGCGTTTGAGGTAGATGTCCTGCAGAGAGGGGAGAGCAGACCCAGAGATGTGCTCAGCTAAGCGCACAACTCTCTGCAGGGCTTTGCAGTCTTGACTGGAGCTGTTCCCATACCACACTGAGTCAATACACTATTGTCAAAACACTATTAAAAGAAATAATGATATTGTTCATATATGTAAAAATGTCTAAGTCATAACTTAATAACATCACTTCATATATAAAATTAAGAAAAAAATATTAAATTGTTTTAAATATTAGATATTAAACTGTAACTATGCTTCCACTATTTTCGATGATTGGTTTAAGAATAAACCGCCAATTTATCTTAGATATTTTTGCTGCATATGTTACAGAACAACAGCAGTTGTGCTAAGTGGTGCCAGCCCGAGTTATTTTCTGTTCATTGCCAGTTCATTCAATAAATACAGTTAACAATCTAGCTTCTGATTACTAAGTTATTAACCCAACAATAGCGGGGTCAGTTAATTTTTTTGCAGTGGGCCACGCAAATATATGTGTTTGGTTGTGTGGGCCGCGAGAATATATGTGTTTGGTTGTGTGCGCCGCGAGAATATATGTGTTTGGTTGTGTGGGCCACGAGTTGAAAAAGGTTGGGAACCACTGACCTAAATGATTCAGTTATTCAGTAAATGATTCAATGCCTCAATTAAGATGGTTGTTTTGTTCCAGAATTAGCTGCATCAGAAATTGCATAATCCCTAAGTAGGTACTTCTTTTCATAACCGCAAAAAAAATACGCTCTTACTGTAATATACGTATGTGTGTAATCTGGACATCTGCCACATTCCATTGTCATGTGACCTACCAGCATCAGTTGCATTTCTTCCATGCCATTTACAGATCCTGTCCTGTGGCCTCATGGTATAGTAAAGTGTCCATTGGATGCACACTTCAGAATCTCACCAGAAGTAATAAGTCATGCAGGAACTTTTCACCAACTAATTTATGAATACTTTGAATTCGCACATATTAAATTTTTTACCTACTGTTCACCAATAGGGAAGTATGCAATTTCAGATGCAGCAAGTATTTTAAACTAAAGAGCTTACTAAATTATTAAGAATCAGTGTTTTGAATGAATTGATTGACTGAATGATTCACTAATAATAAATAAAAAACTAATTTGCTGGCATAACAATATGGTATACGCTGCATGTCCTGATATTAACTGTAACTGAAAATTGCATATGAATACATTATAAGAGAAAAATATTAATCAACAAATATCATTTTATGAGGTTTGCCCTGCTTTAAAGCACAAGACAGCAGATATTGAACATGTATGTGTTTAAGTGACAGAAGGTGAAAGAAAAGCAATGCTTAAAATGAAATATTTTTTCTAAAACATGTCATTCTCACATTTGTTATTCATAATTTAAATAATTCCACATCTCTTTGTCTGCACTTTAAACTTACTTTGCCACAGAGTTGTTCCTCTTAACACAAATTTTCCTTGTACATTTGATTTACCCCATGAATATTCCCTCTCATTTTGCAATGCTTTAAAAGTTTAATATTGTTTGTCTGGCAAAACTTTTATCTCAAAACAGTTTCAGGAGGCAGAGGTTGACCTCAGCTAACAGAGCCTTAAGCACTCTTATGAATACATTAATCAAACGCATAAGAGCTTGACTCACGTGGTTTTAGTTTATTTGCTGGTCATATATGGCTGATATGCACAATCATTCATTATGACTTTTTAATAAATTAGATAGTAATGCTAAACAAACATGTCATTCTAAACCCAAAAGAACTTTAATCATATCCTGGTATCATTAATATTTCATTTTTACAGAACACCATTGCATCTTATAGACTTTGCATGTATACATCTGAGAAAAACATAAAAATATCTTTTCTGAATCAGCTCAGGGATAAATACTCTGAGAAAAAAAAATACAGATGAAATCTCAAGTGACAAATGAGAGCTTTTAATAAATCATTAAATGGGGAAAACTGAGATGAAATATTGTTTGTATTTCTCTGAGAGTCTGTGGCCAGTCTACAAATTGGCTGACATGACTTTATGGTTGAGGCTTTTCACAATATGTGATGTGAAATTGGTGGCCTTGTCCTCACTGTGCGTTTTGTTTACATGCATTGTGCTTCAGGTCACTGAAGTAACAAGCTCAGAACATTCCTTTGAACTCTCTATTTCTAACATTTGACTTGACTTGTACACGTTTTTGAGCGTCATAACAAACGAAAAGGCTTTGGTTTGTCTCAGAGTGTAAGCAGTGAATGTTCAGAGGTGTTGGTGTCTGTGTGTGTGTGTGTGTGTGTGTTTGTATTCTTGTTTTTGTGACATATAAGGACACAACTCTGTATAATGACATGGGTATGACACAGGTATTACAAGGAGAAGGTGACTTATGAGGACATAACCCATGTCCCCATTTTCCAAAACGCTTATAAATCATACAGAATGAGTTTTTTTTTTTGAGAAAGTAAAAATGCAAGTTTCCTGTGAGGGTAGGGTTGGTGTAGGGCGATAGAATATACAGTTTCTACAGTATAAAAACCATTACGCCTATGGGATATCCCCACTTTTCACAAAAACAAACGTGTGTGTGTGTGTGTGTGTGTGTGTGTGTGTGTGTGTGTGTGTGTGTGTGTGTGTGTGTGTGTGTGTGTGTGTGTGTGTGTGTGTGAGATAAATAAATAAATAAATAAACAAATAACAATTTCTTGACAATTTATATTTCATATTAAATTGTTTAAAAAAATTAAAAAACAAATCTAATATTTTAGATCCCTTAACCCAACCCTATACCTAAATTTAAAAAATACTTTACTAACTATTTATAAGCAGCAAATTAGGAGTTTATTGAGGCAAACATTCTAGTTAATGGTGAGAACTTGTCTCTAAACTAAAGTGTGAACAATTCTTTTATTATTTAATTAAATTAAAAAAGTAAAAAGACTGAAAAGGTTGAAAGACTGAAACAGTATTTTTGTGTAACATATAGTCCAGTCATCTTTGTTTTATTTACAACTTTTCAACCACCATGTTCTTAATTATCTAATGCACAATTCCTAATTATCTTGAAATATGTATTTTAGTTCATGCTGACATTTGCAAAATAAACATTTACTTAAGTTAGAACTATAATTTTTATTGCACAGTAAAGAAACAAAGAACCAGAAAGGATCATATATAAATATATTTGAGTGATTTTAACACCATACCTTCATATAGTTTATTTAATCTAATATTCTAGTAAATTCAAATCTGGTTATTTCTTGATTTAATGTTAGAGAAAAGAAACGTAGGAATTCACCTCAAATCAACTTTGAACTTTTTTTCACAAGACACAAGACTAATGATTAAACAAAGATTAAACAAACAATTTTCGGTTGCACTTTATTTTACAGTATGTGTACTTACATGTACTTATAGTGTACTTACAGTGTATTTATCTAAGAAAGTTCTGGTAATACAAGGTAGCTACATGGGGTAGGGTTAGGTTTAGGGGTAGGTTCAGGGTTAGTACCTAGTTATAACATAGTTATTATAATTACTATAATAAGTACATATTATGTACATGGGGAACAGGCCTGTAAAATAAAGTGCTACCCAATATTCTGTGTTTTAAATGCACAAATCAATTGCATGTTTTAAGCTTATCAAAAATTTTATTAAAATATAAAAATGTATTTATTAAATGAACCTCATGCAAAAATTGTGAAAGCTGCAAGAAAAGTTTATGGCTTTGTTATTAGCCTTTTATCTGAAACCGATGCTTGTTGAACAAAGTCATGCTTTTATCTTCTTTGTAATTAGCTTTATCTGGAAGGCACTGCCCAGAGAAACCAGTGGCAAATTGAGGGCAGGTGTTGAAGATAAAGGATTTGATGTTATCAATTATCAAAAACACACAATACAGAATGACATGGAAAATTCACGCACAGTGTTCAAATAAGTAAATAGTCAAAAATGGCCACATTATATTTCCCAGTGGCCAGTGCAGTTGATTGAGCATTGTCATAAAGTTTCCGGAGGCTACTGTTAAAAAGTTAGAAGAGTTTGTCAATGATACTGGACTTTTACAATTGTTCCAAAAGTGAGAAATTAACTTGAACGTTCTGCTTTCTCAATCAAGTATTAGAGACACACACACACAAACACAAAACTCCTCCTATTAGATTTCTTCAACTCCAATAATCTGGTTATGTTTATCTGTTTCTTGCCAGGCAGGATGTATCAATGTGTACGAAATGGCAGGCGACTCCGAGGATACAAGCTTGTGCTTTTCTCTCTGGTTTGTCTCAGGAAATCGGCCTTATCAGTCTTGCTCAAGCTGCTATACAGCAGAATAATTTTACAGCTGACTGAATAAGCCTTGGCGACCCTGGATTGTGTGCTGTGCAGGCAAAATTTAACCTTGGTGTCCCTTATCAAATTAGAACTGCCTTTTGTTTACCACCAGCTGACAGAAAGCTATATTTGTGATAGGTCTTTTCTCTGGGTGAGGCCAAGTGGCAGCCGAGACGCTGATGGATAATTTATGATTTATGTATATGTGGGTAAACGCACCGCTATTTGTACAGTGCTGACATGAAACCAGGCTCTAGAGACCATGAGCATATGTTTGATAAATAAAGTATGTTATACTAAAGGTATGAGTGCTGTGTGGAGGTCATGTTATAAATCATTCTAAAACAGATCATTCTGATAGTGTGTACAGACGTGTAGTCTTGTATGAGTTGCATTGGACACTGCATTGGCATTGGATTTTATATATATATATATATATATATATATATATATTATATAATATTATATATATATATAATATATAATATATATATATATATATATATATATATATCTGTCTGTCAGTCTGTCTGTCTGCCTGAATGGAATCAGTGCAAGTGTACAGTGCACCTCTAGATGTCGCTGTGACCAACTTCACACGATTTTCTGGCTCTGAAGCGCTTGCTTGTCTTCGGCACTCGTTGACTACACAAATGTGGACTGGACCCATGCTGCTGGATATCCATTCACAGAGTGAGTACACTGGAAATACAGGCTGTGTCTCTTAACCTAGCAAGCTGACTACCTAGACAGCGTTTCGGGGAAATATTATCTGTATTCGGTGCCCAAAATATTGTCAACCCTAACGCCGAGCGCGCATACTGTACGCTCCCTAAAATGCTGTCTAGGTAGTCGCTATGTAGGTTTTGTAATACAGCCAAATGTCAAGTGTTCAGTAAGTGGTCGAGGTGGGTTCGCCGTACAGTAGCTGTATTTTGATGGCATGTTTTAGCTTAACATAACTTTTATGAACTAATAATTTGTCATGGGTCATTTCTTTAATCTTTGTGATGGAATAATATCTCTCACTTAGAAGTTTACTTTGAAATACTAACTAGAGTGTGAAATTCGGCCTGCAAAAGAATATGAAGCTGTTAAACATTAGAGTGAAATCGTGCCAGAGCTGAAAGCTGTAGATAAGGATGTTTGACTTTCATTAAAAACACGGTCTGTCTCTGAAGAATCACTCGCTGTGTGATTTACTTGTGCACGTTATGAGGGAGTTACTAAAGTTTGTAAACTGTAACTTGGGCACTCAACCTGAGAATGAACTATGGTTCTTCTTTAAAGTACAACCAGAGCTGATGTCAAAAAGAGAACTTCCCCAGACTAAGTCAGAGAGCCTTGAAATTTCAGTCAATAGAACTAATTACGAAAACACCCAGAGGGAACGAACTACACAACAAGGACCAAATTAATTAAAGACACAATGAAGGAAAGAAAGAACTTACTTTAGCCATTGACAAGGCTGATTATTTGTAACTGTACTGACTGTCTCGCAGGCCTTTTAAAGTCCAAAACTCACTCCCTCAATCCCATTCATTTACTGAGTTGTGAAGAAAGTAGCTGTGAGGTATTTACCTTCAGAATCACCTCTCGGTTGTGCTTTATGCATCTGCAACTTTATGATGGTAATTATAATGACTGCATGTATTTCATACATACCATTTTTTTTTACATAATTTAACATTCTCAAAAGCAGAATGATGCAGTGTTCATTTGTTAATATATATTCTGCTGTGAAAGTCTGGAGATAGTCACCATGATAAAAAAAAAAAGTTGTCATATATGCTGTCATAAGAGTATGCCGGTATCAAATTTTCCTGTTGCAGTTCATTGATAATGCTTTTATCTCAGTAAACGGTATTATCACAGTATTGAAATTTTGTTTTAAAAAAGTGGTCATAATACAGTATAACAGGTTAAATAATTTTTTTTTCTTATAACAAAAATAACTAAACATTTAAAATAATAAAGAAATACAGAAAAATATATAAAAATTAATTGTTTTACACATTAAAGTGCAAAAGAACTATAAAAACCAATAGGTATCACTTTACAATAAGACCTCATTAGTTAACCTTAGTTAATGCATTAACATTCAAGGCAAGGCAAGGCAAGTTTATTTATAGCACATTTCGTACACAATGGTAATTCAAAAAGAAAGTTAAAAAAAAAAAAAGTCATTAAGAAAAATAATCACAAAAATAAAACAAGCAATTTAAGCAATTTATATATAAATTGACTTAAAATTCATTTAAGACAGTTTAAAAATAGAAAATTATTTTACATAAAATACAGTGCAATACATAAACAATTATTTTAATCAGTTCAGACATAGTGGTCATTCAATAAATGCACAGCTAAACAATGAGCAATAGCTACATTTGATATAGATGTTATTAATCTTTGTTAAAAAATCTTAAGTCTTAGTTCATGTTAGCTCATTAAATAACACAGTTGCAACTTTCAATTTTAACAATGTGTTATTAAATATTAGAATACCTAAGATTAATGAATGTTGAACAACAATGAACAATAAAAGATCAAAACACTTTCAAACAATATCTAGAGCGTTTGTAGTCCAGATTTTAAAAAAAGCTGTATTTTGCAAAAATAGCTGAAAATTTGTTGAAAATATGTAAAGGAATTTGTTTCTTTATCGGAACAAATTTTGGAGAAATTTAGCTTTACATAACTTGCTCACCAATGGGTCCTCTGCAGTGAATGGGTGCCGTCAGAATGACAGTTCAAACAACTGATAAAAACATCACAACAAGCAAGAAATAATCAGCACAACTCCACTCCATCAATACATATCCTTTCGTGGAGCAAGTGATGTAATGGTAAATTTCAACAAATCTCTTTCTGAGGAAGAAACAAATTCATCTATATCTTGGATGGCCTGAGGATGAGTAATTGTTTATTTTTGAGTGAACTATACCTAGAAGCACCTGGTGCAGTCTGTTTTGACAGCACTCTACTTCCATCAATAGTGTTGTGGGTGTCAGGTTGGATTAGAGACTTTTAGTTGCTATGTTGATCCATTTTGGCAGAGTGTTAGGGAAACACCTCTCTACCTTCATTGATCTGTTGCTCTCAGCAGGATTGATCCAAGTAATGACATTTTGCACTGTCTGTTGAGTTAATAATTATATATTTATCTTGCATATAATTCTCAAATTGGTTTCTGCTCAACCATTGCTCTCATAAACAACCAGGATAAGATAACTGTTTCAAAACGAAATCAACAATCAATGTCTGGTCTTGAGGCTTGAAGCTTTTTAGCTTATGGTATAAATTACATGTTTGTCAAAACTTCAGCTGTTCTCTTGTGGAAAAGAAGTACCCTTCAGCATATTTTCAAAAAGAGTAAGTGAAAGTGAAGTGAAAATGTGAAAGTGAAAGTAATTATTACAGAAAGAATTGAACGTAATGTCTTCGGACACTCATATTAATTGCAATTAGATGACAATTTTAAATTAGTTGAATTTCGAGTGCTTGTTTGACCGAATTAAGTGCGACTTAAATACCTTTACATGTTATTTCATAACTTCTATTGTATTTGAAATATGGTTAAAGAGTCCTGACAAATTAAACAAATGAAACTAAAATCTACTTTAATTTCTATTGAATTTGTAAGTCATATATTTAAATATATTTCTAATTACACATTTATAATAATGAAGTTGTTTAAAGTTACATTTAAAGGTTACACTTTATTTTAAGGTGTCCGTGTTACAGTGTGATTATACATTCAAGTACTGAGTAATATTAATTAACTACATGTACTTACTATATGTTTCAGGTTAAGAGTAGGGTTTGGCTTAAGGCTACTTCCATTTAATTATGCATAATTATTTAGTTATCGTTATTATTATAATTTAATATATATTTTATTGTAATGTGTAACAAGGACACACTGAACATTAACATTTATGCATTAAGCAGACGCTTTTATCCAAAGCGACTTACAGTGCATTCAGGCTATAAATTTTTTTTTCACCAGTATGTGTGTTCCCTGGGAATTGAACCCACAACCTTTTTCTAATGCAATGCTCTATCACTGAGTCACAGAAACACATACACATTACACAGGACACCTTAAAATAAAGTGTTACCCATTTAAAATATGTAAACTTTAATATCAAACAGCACATAGTTAAAATTATAATCGTGCTTTACATGTGATATGTTAGTTAACTCATCAAAACAGTTACTTCTTTGAAGAATGAGAAAAGATTTTTAAACATTATGCAAAGTACTGTATAGTAAAACGTTTAATTTAACATTATTTCAATATGCAAATATTTTACAAATGTGCACTTAAGTGTTTTAAAATCCGTTCTGAAAGTGTATTATCTTTAAGTTCACTTAACTGGTCTTTTATTGCATTAATATTATATCGTATTATCTGCAAGTAGATAGAAAAAAATGGTGTAGTTCATTTAGAAATTGCTAGTAAATTTAAAATATAATAAAAAAAATTACATTTAAAAAATACACTCGCAAATGTGTGCGGTTGTCTTTTCTTTATTTAAGTGGGAACCTATAAGGTTCTTGGGATGAATAAACTGAGTAAAAGTAGGACTGGAGAGCCTAAAGTAAACTAGTTACATATTACAGGGGCAGAGCATAGATAAGTCATATAGGAAAAGTGAGTTCATAGGACAAAGAGTTCACGTAGACAAGGTGGTGAGTGATCTGATCTTCTTAATAGCTGAGCATTTCTATGATTTTTGTAATGTGTTTTAAATACTTTAAATGGTTTTTAGTTTTCAGTGCATTTCTTTATCTGTCATAATGGAAACCTGTTGTTTTGATTAGAAAATCTAATTTGTCAGATATTCACTTTACAGGAACAAAGCCTTTTTTTTGCTGTCTTTTATTATTGTATGTTTTTCTTTATTTTCCTCTACAGTTGGTGAATCCAGCTTATTATAAACACGACCATGGATGAATTCGCTCCATTAGATTGCCTTTTGCCTTCAGGTATTTATTCATTGTAAACTCATTTAAAAGTCTGAATGCATTTATTCTCGCCCATGCATGCATTTACACTTTGTCCCGAAGAACATAAACATAGTTAATAAATGTATCACAGTGCAACACAGTTACACTTCAAATGCTTTAAATTGGCCACTTTGCATGTTCACAGTTATTATAAGGTGCTATATGTCTTACGCATTCCAAGCTCATTTAACGGAAAATCTTTTATTTTCAGTGTTTTTAATTCACAACAGCTAAGCATAAGATTTAAAATGGTTTACTATTTCCCTAATTTCGGTGTTTCTTATGCCCCTCCACACCTCCACATTCAGGTGTAATTATTTGTTTAATCATTTACTCAGTTTGCACAGATGAGACTACACAAACTCGGGAAAATTGATGATATCAAATGTCTGTTTTGCATATTTTACACACATTTTTATTCGATCTCTATATATAGTTTCGGCTCTTTTAATATATTTCCTTAAAACTTTGCTGTTTAGTTAAGCAAAAAAAAAACAGGAACTATTAAAACCAGCCAGATTAACATGCTACTTTATTTCAAAACTCAGGCAATGCTGGGTCTGGTAGTTTAGTATTTTGTTTTTTAACAGGATGGTAGAAGCAATTTGGTAATCAGCTAATGAGCAAAGTCAAGTTTACTTTCTGCAAAAATGGATAACAGCCCTCCATGCAATAACTGGACAAAAAAGACCCATTTATAAAAATCTGACTGAAGTCTACAGCAAAATAACAGATGTGTTTTTAATTTTTTTGCTCCAAATTATATCCCTGTCTGGGAATGGTGCCCCATAAATACATGACCAGAAAGTATGTAATCAGGCTCTAATGATTGGCCAAGAATTGCAGCCATGCTTTCAATGTGTCTGAGATTGCCAGTGGTCATTACAGTAATGAATGCATTCTCAACGACTGACATATCAACTTTTGTCTTGCTGTTAGCTTCCCTGCAAATTTGCACCGGTAAGATGGTAAAGAAGGTTCACAAGCCGACCACTAAATGGCTGTATACCACTTTTGCTATGTACTTCCAAAACTAATTTATTTACTAATGTAATATCTATATTAAAATAATATGAAGTTTCTTCTGTCGCAAAGATAAATATTTTGTGTGTGTAAACATATTTTGGCATATTTCTGATTCTTGTTCTGATTGGTATTTTGAATTAGCTTCCATTTTTATATTTTAAGTTTAAGCTTGTTTTAGTAATATTATAATTATTAGATGAAACAACAACAATCCAGTAGTGGAGTAAAAAAAGCCCTAAGATTGCATACATTATTATATGTAATATGTAGTGTAATGTGATGAAATAATTATATGTAGTAATTATTTTGCCATGATTGCAAGATCAGTTTTTTTAATCACAGTTTCAACTTAAACATTTTTTTCTTGCATTTACTGTAGAGCTATACTGTAGAACTAGTGTTAGAGTGCTTGCTGTACCTATTTTTTTATAAAATTGTCCCGTAAGGTCTACATACTCAAGAGAATTCAAGACAAAAGACTCTATTCCCTGGAATAGATGGACTCGTGAACATACGCTTCTCTGAAATGTTCAATATAGCCCTTCTGTAAAATGAAGACTGAAGACATGACCCAGATTTTTAACCTTGTCCAAAAATACGCCATTCTCGATTCTCATGTCTCCACATGTGCTTTCAATCCTTTAATTCATACACATTCAATAAATGTATATTTAATAGAAGGCTTTTCAGAAGAAGAAATTGCGTTTCATGTCCTACTCATTCCAATTTGTAAACTAATCAAACCCAGCTTGTGTATGTGTTGAATTGCAAATTTGTTGTATCCTAATGAACTCTCATTAGCTCTCAGCTTATTTGGCATATGATAATTTCTGTGTATTTCAATTTATAATTCCCAAAGAAAATATTCAAATGCGGAAAATGTCCTTGGTGCTCTACTTAAAGTTTGTTCTGTCAAAAATGTAATTTACCAGAAGATGAGATCTGAAATGTGAAAAACCAGTTTGGTATAACTGTTGCAAAATACAAATGTTGTTTCTTCTTGGAGTCGTCTACCTTTCGCCACTGTCAATGGTGTAGCGATAGCTCTCATTTATTTATACATTGTGTTTGCACTTCAGGACCTTGATATTTTCACAGTCTGTTCTGCAAGATGTCTTCTGTTCACAGCTGCATCAGGATACCTGTGACTAATATTCCGAGAGAGTTTTGACACGTAGGCTTTGTACTCATTATATTTGCTCAACCTGTGATGTTGGTTACTCTTTTTTTAACAATGTGCAAAAAATCAAAATGAAGTGGTTAAAAAAAAAATGCATTAATGCAGCTGTATGTCCTCAATGCTGCCAACATTTATTAGCCATGTAGAGATTTTGGGATGTTATTCAATTGTAGCACTGTGCTGAACAGAGAAGCGTCTGATTAGCTTCATGTTCAAATAACTGTAATTAAATGTGTGAGCAGCTTGGCTCTGAAATGTATCGCAATTAAATGTGTGAACGCATGCATATGGGACTGTTTGGAGCTCTGAGATGCCTTACAGAACATTATCTTGAAATATTAAAAACACTAAGTTATGGAGTAATCACATTTCGTTTTCTCCCATAGAGTTTTTCAGATTGTTTAGTTGGATCAGTATGTGACAGAACGTGTCTTATATGTTCCAATTTTGTTTTGTTTTTGTTTTTTTGGGAACTGTGGCTTAACGGTTTTTCGAATTTTTTATTGTACTGCCTCCAAAAAGTTTTTTTTTTTATTTAAAAATATAATAATATTAGGGTTAGTTTCAAACAACAACAAAAAAAGAAATATGAAATAATCTTTTGCTCTAAAAAAATTAAGTGAAAGATTTTTAATGATTTTTTTCATTACATTTGAGCACCTAATTTCTCATTACTGTCTTTTATTCCTTTATTTGATTAATTGATTGATTCATTCATTTAAATAAGAAAGATTTTTTTTTTAATTTTATAACATTTAAGCACCCCTTTTTTCATTACTTTATTTATTTATGTATTCATTCATTCATTCATTCATTTATCCAAGTGAATAAATAAATATGTAATTAAAATTAAAATGTGGTGGAGTGTTTTGCTGAATTAATTTTTTTAAATGTTCTTTACTGATTATTAATTGGTTTTCTGTAGAATAACCAAGAATAAAAGTGATCTTATATGTTAAATAATATCTGTAAAGCTGAAATTGCTTTGTTAATATTACACAGTTTACTTTACATTGCTGTACATAAAGTACACCTAGCCGTTGTAGAAAAACCATCAGAATTTGTTTAGGCAATTACCAAAAGCATTAGGCTCTATTATACGTTATTACTCTTGCCGTTTTCATTAGCTGCTTCTATTTAGAGCTGTATCTCACCAGATCAAACCAAATATGACAATGTGTTTTTCTCAGTTTCACACGGTAAATGGGAGGACTGAGACTACATCATAACCACAGGATGCTGTTGAAATATAGCTGCCCATTAATGTTCACTTTCTGTGTGTTTATCTGTTCTTTCACCAGGAAAACAGAAGATTTGCTTGGTTATCCTAAATCAGCCGATAGATGAGCGGTACTTTCATGTGTTGTGGAGTAAAGGTATTGATTTTATGATGAATATCACACATCAGCCTATGATTTGATGCTTGTCTGTACTTGTATGGATTGCTTGTGCAGTGGAAAATGGCTACATACCTGGCACAGAACTCTCTGGAAAAGGTCGGACAGGCCTAATTGATGATATATAGGCCACTGTATGCTATAAAGCCCCTATAACCCATAATGCATTAGTCATCCTTTCGGTTCCCCACTGGGTGAGCTATGATTACATAACTCTTCTGTTTTCTGTTTGTCTTTATAGTGCTGTGTGCTTTCAGGTACCTTTATTTGTTGATCCCAACCAGTTTTCAATTGCAGCCTGAATAACAGCACTTGTAGAATTGTAGATCATGTTTAGTTAAAGGTTGTGTCTCAAATGATGCAATGTAGTACACACTACGCAGTCAGGACCATGATTGTCAGTGTGCACCAGTATAGTTATTGTTGTAGGCAGGGGCGGACTGGCCATCGGGAGCACCGGGACATTTCCCGGTGGCCTGACGGTCATTCTGGCCTGCCGCCTGACGCTGTGCAGTCGATCAGCCTGACGTGCAATAGGCTGTTATGCAACTGCGAATTAATTTATGGTCTTATGAATCTACGAATCAGGCGATCGCGGAGTGAAAATGACACCTCCACATGACCAAACATCAGTGAAGCACTGCCTAATTGGCAGGCTTTATCTTAGAAAATCGCGCAAAAAAAATGGAGCGTAAACGCAAAGGAGGAGCAGAGAGGGAACGTATGAAAAGGAGAAAAGCCCTGGCCACAGACACAGCAAATTGCTGCAAAATCCCAGCCATGTTCGCCAGTAAGGGAGCAGGTCGGTCAGAATTACATTTATATTTAGCTACTAGGGATGGGACAGTTTACTGAAAAATCCGAACCGTTCAGTTCACCACACACGGTTCGGCACGCGCTGGGACCGCTGTTCAACTTAAATCTGACAAAGCATCTGTAATATGGTTTACTATAAATAACACGTAAAACAAACAGGGTTCAGATAATATATGTTTCTGCTGATGGAAGCGCATTCTCGATTCCCAGACATTACAACAATAGCGTTGAAAGAAAAAAAAAAAAACTGGACAAACCATTCACTCTTGTTCAATACTAATACGAACACTGTATCAGTACATCCTCTTAAAGTCTTTATATTAATCAAACAGAAACAACCAAGAAATAACTCACTCCTCTTGATTAAAAAGCTTTTTTTTTTACTTTATTAAAGAATAATCTTTAATTTATAGTCCAAAATGCAATGCTGTTTTATATTTGATTACTTTAATTTCTGTACCTAAAATCTAATGCAAGACCTACCTAAAAAACCCTGAAAGTCAGTTTATTTTAATTTGTATCTTTACTCTGTTGTATTTATTTGTGCTGTTGCTTGTAGTTAGAATATTCTTAATATATATATAGCACACGTACCGAAACCGTGACTCTAAAACCGTGAAACAAACAGAACTGTGAAAAAGTTGAACTGTTACACACTAATATTTACATAATCATTTGGCAGACGGACGCTTTCATTCAAAGCGACTTACAATAGATAAAATCTATTTAAAAAAAAAAAAATATATATATATATATATATATATATATATATAACTAAACATGCTGGCTATACTCTTAGAACAATATGTGCTTTTATGATTTATAAGGTCATCAGTAGTAGGACTGTGATCATTGGAACATACAGTTGATGGCTGCATAATTAATATAGATTATTGAAAGTGCTTATTTGCATAGAAACTCAATGTGCAGAGTGAGAGAGAGGGGGATTAAGGAAAGATAATAGAGACAGTGTATGCCTTGATACTTTGATTTATTTTTCTAAGTATAACCCAATTCAAACAACTGAAAGAGCCAAAGAGTTTATCAGTCTGGTGGACACATGAATTGGGTGGTGGTGACTGCCGCAACAGAGGTGGCCTGGGGTGGAGTCAAATTCCCGGCCTGATTTACTGTCCCAGTCCGCCACTGGTTGTAGGAGCCACTACTATGTTTGACGTTCCAAAAGAGGACACAACTATAAATCAGTGGTTAAGTTGTATTTACAACACTGTTCCAGGACAGTTCAAACCAAATATCCGTGTGAGTGCAATGCATTGGACCGTTTCCTGAACCTACAATGCCAGTTGTTCTGACTCACAAACTGTATTTATGTTTTCAAATTTAAAGGGGACCTATTATGCCCCTTTTCACAAGATGTAAAATAAGTCTTTGATGTCCCCAGAGTGTGTATGTGAAGTTTTAACTCAAAATTCTTTACAGATAATTTTTTATAGCTCGTTAAAATTGCCATTTTTAGGGTATGTTACATTTCATTTCTTCCCCTTTAAATGCAAATGAGCTGGCGCTCTGCGGAAGAGGGCGGGGCTTTAAGAGCTCAAGCATCCAGCAATACTGCTATCCTTTGCGAATAAACACTCCACTATTTGTACAAGCCTTTTATCTTTACAGAAAACGCACTCGGTTTAAAAGTTAGTCCTCTACTGTGCCTAAAAAATGCACTTTATGAATTACACAGAAGGAGCACAGCACGATAAAAAATAACTCATGTTGCCATCGCATGCTATTACAAACTTTATAAGCCCCACTTGTGATTATGAGCCCAACTAATTCCAGCTGTCAGCTTCACATTGCTTTTATATGCAATTTTAACTCCCACTTTCCTGTTCATGTTCATTTTGGTAGCACGTGAAGGCAGCATCAGTTAAAACAGACAATGGTAGCTTTAGCAACATTAGCCTTACAGAGTGCCAAGTAGGTCTATTAGAAAGGCAATTTGGAAAACTAACACGTGATACCTACGTCTTCATCCTTCAGGGGAAACTTTTGTGCAAAAACTGCTTTACACTGACCCTCATTCCCAAAGCAGTCCAGTGTAAATAATTCGCGTAGACATAAATGAATTTCAATCAAGTTTGGGGGAGCATCTTCTTCAAAAGCAAAATTAATCCACCTCGTCTTCAGCAGCTCAGATTTCTGGAGTAAATGGAGAGAGCTATGTGGATTCATACATCCAACTACAGAACACCTGAAATGCTTGGGAGACATTCTAGAAAAAACGAGTGGGTGGAATTTTATAATTATAGGGTGATTGTGTACACACACTGCCAACACACATTTATGTCCAAGCAACATGTGAAAGTGAATTTTGCATAATGATGAGCTTTGTAAAAATCAACGTGTTTCAGAAGGCCAGGCATAGAGGAGAAACAATAATGTACAGTATGTGGAAAATAATGTTTGTTTAATTTTTTTTAATTGCATTACACCAAATACATAAAACAATATTCTTTTTCGTCATATGGAACTTTAACTAAAATGAAAAATATTTTAAAAAAAAATTTGTTAATTGAAATTAAACTGAAGTGAAATAAAATATAACTATTCAATCTTAAAAGAACACCGTGGCGGGTAAATAAAAATAGCATACTGTTTCACCCGGCCGGTGGACAAAAAAGTTAATTTCCATCCCTGGTGTGTGTACAACACGCAATAAAGTGTAATATCTTCCGAAGCAGCTCTGTGGAGAAAGGCAGTGTAAACCGGGCTCAAAACGCCAGCATTTTTCCCAGTACAGTGTTTGCAGCTGAAGTTAGTGCCGCTGGCGGAGTGATATATTTGTTGGTTATTTACAGTACGTTTTATAGTACATGCTCATGATATACAAGATCGCGTGAAGAGTTGAATTTGTTATCGCGCACAAATTTCCACATACTGTCACGTCTCTGTCAAACCCCTGTAAGTTCATTTTCCTCCAGCATTCTGCAACATTTTAGATTAAATGGACAGTTTGTGTTTATCTTATTGTTTTTAATGGCATAATAAGCAAACTAACAAACAGTATTATCGGTCGCGTGTCTAATAACTGCTGTCTGGGGGATGCATTTTATTTCCAATCCTCAAGTACTATTTCAGAAGTTAGCTCTGTGGCTAGTAAGTTGTGAAGCTGTTCATTTTTGTTTGTAGAAACAACATTGTATCGCTACACATGTTTGACAGCTCTAGCGTGACGAGACGCGTAAAAACTATGTATTAAAAATGCAGTGCGTTAGTTTGTCGATGGTGTAAAAGTTTGTGAGCCGAGATTTCTTTCAGTGATACAGTGTTGAACAGGGGACTTTTTTTCCCCGCGTGTTCCATCAACCACAAAAAAAAAAACATATATATTGGTGAATCCTTTACTTTGGAATTAAATACAACATTATTAATGCGGACGGAAACTGTTTAGAATATCGCTAAAATGTTTCTGTGCATTAAAAAAGTTCAGTGCAGTGTATCTTCCGGTTGGGCTAAGGAGTTGAGAGAATGAGCTACTTCAGCAAGAGTCGGCTGTTTCAAAACCTAGTAAGCTGCCTAAGCAGCATTTTTGAGAAATCTCATTGAGAGAGAATTTCATTGAGACTTGAGATTAAATAAACTGCTTAAGTATTGTTGATCTTGTAATATTAATTTTCACATTCAGTTACACATTGTCAGTTAAAAACAAGAAAGTGCCTGGTAAAAACATTGAGTGGCTGGTAGATTTTGAAAGCCACAGTAGCTGGTGTACAAAAAAGTTAATTTCCATCCCTGATATATATATATAGGCAGATTGTGTTTTAGAGATGTCTGTCAATTAAAAATGTAATTAAATTAATTCAGTGATTTCTTTTACTGTAAAACATCTCAAGATAATTCATTACATTAGATATTACGTCAGTGAGGCGGATGACTAAATAATTTAAAAACATTCTTTTTTTTTCTTCTACCAAAGGTTTAAGGGCATGAGTAATTGAATTAATTTTCCTATTGCATTATGTTTTCATAATTAATTGGACTAAATTCGTCCGTTAATTTGATTGCCCTAGTTTGTTTCTTTGAAGGATTTTTAGGACTATCAAAGCGCTTTCAGTCAAGAAAATACTATTTTTTATTCATCATATGCATTTTGGTGTTTAATATAGACTCTTCCCTTCAAATGGTTGCCACTTTGTTTTATGCATGGCGAGAGTTTGTATACTATATTGCTCCAGCTTTTGTTGTTTTCAGAAGTTGAACTCATTTAAAAACTCTTGATCATGTAATTCCTCTGCCCTTGCATCAGAGATACTGTGCATTTTTCATGCGGCTTTGCTCTGGAGGCAGAGCAGGTGGGCGACGAGTGTGTTGCTGGGAGCAGGGTGAACATATCCAGATGGTTTTCCTTGAGGGACCGGGGCTGGGTGCTCCACCCCTCCTCCAGTGAGCCTCAGAAGTGCAGTCCTATGGGCCCGTGGCACCACCAGTGCTCTGTAGGACTGGATGATCAAAGACGGCTCTTTGCAGATACCATCACATTTTTGGATGCTTTTCAAAAGTTCACTTCTTTCTTATTCCAGTTGCATGCTTAGTACTGAATTTAAACCGCAAACACTTTGTGTGTCTCAACCACTGAGGAAGTGACGTACTAGTGGGTTAGAAAATGCATGCTATGGGCCTTAAACAATAGCTGCCAAGCTTGATTTGAAACTAACAAACACAAGGCTGAAATAAATGGAAATGCCGTTTATTCATTATGTTGTTATTTAGTACCTGTTATACTTCTGCGTCAAATTAAATATGGCAGCTACTTTCAATGGGTCTATTTCTGTTTTTTACACTACTGTTCAAAAGGTTAGGGTGCTTAAAAAATAGCTACGTTTGTTTTAGAAAAAAAATACTGTAAAAACAGTAATAAAAGTAACCGTTTTCTGTTTTAATATATATATATATTAGGGGTGTAACGGTTCACAAAATTCACAGTTCGGTTCGATACAATACACTGGTGTCACGGTTCGGTTCGGTACGGTTCGGTACGTTTTAGATACAGCAAAAAGAAAAAATTGGCAGATAAATTTCCTTGATTTTTAAAAAATGTTTTATTTATTAAAACTAACAAAGTATGTTTTTTTTTTTTTACATTGAACAATGATGGAGCTATTCTTTACCCATCTTCTATGGTGTTTTCTTAGCAGCATACTGTATAAAACAAAAACAGCTCCTTATAAAAAAAAAAATGAAAATGTTATATTAGTTATGAACAAATACAAAGATGTAACTTTTTATATGGAACTCTATAACTCTTTATATTGAGTGTGTTTTTACTCAATTGGTTCTCTATAGGGGCTTATGTTTTTTGGAACAAAGCAGGAATTACGGTCTGTCTGAAATGGGCTCGTGAAGGAATATTGTAACGGGGCTCAATTACATTAAGCATGTTCTTAAAACCTACGTTTTCCACTACAGAGTAAGGCGCTCGCTCACTCAGTACGCGCTGAAGGCTCGTTGCAAAATGGCTAATGCGTTTAACAGACCAGAAATAGAAGATCCTCCAATAACCAACAGGTCTGGTGTTTGAGTGCACTTTGGATTCCCTGTAAGCTATAATGGTGATGATAGAATGAATGGTAAATAGTAAGGTCTCATATCCGCGGCTATAACGTAAATGTAGCCTACCAAACGCCGTGGTGATGTCTTTTGCCCTGTTTGAATCCGTTGGAAATGTCTGTCTAAATGCTGCAGGGATAGTTTTCATGCGTGTATGTTTCTCCTTTTTTCCGTCTTTTCCCAGATACTGACACGCTAAGGTGATGTCGGCGTAAATGAGTTGACATGTTTCAAGTAATCCCGCTGGTGTTTTTTTTTTTTTTTTTGTATTCCCGCTGGTGTAGGCTACCCTAGATGCGACATATCGTTGTTTTTTTATCCACCACTCTCTTGCCATCACCATTATAGCTTACAGGGAATCCAAAGTGCACCCAAACACCAGACCTGTTGGTTATTGGAGGATCTTCTATTTCTGGTCTGTTAAATGCATTGGCCATTTTGCAACGAACCTTCAGCGCGTACTGAGTGAGCGAGCGCCTGACTGGGTAGCCTAACATAAACATATAAGTTGGTGTTTTTTTCTTCTTCGGGGGTGTCAGGGGCGTTGCCTGTAACGTCGTTTGGGTTATTGGGCTACCTTGTTGAACGCATATCATTATATTTCACAATTTTTTTTATTTTCCAAATATAATTAATTAGTCCAACGAACCGTTCGGTCCATAATGCGTACCGCGTACCGAACTGAAAGCCTCGTACCGAACGGTTCAATACGAATACGCGTATCGTTACACCCCTAATATATATATATATATATATATATATATATATATATATATATATATATATATATATATATATATATGACGCAGAAGTATATACACGGGTGCTGTCATATAATTAGAATATCATCAAAAAGTTGATTTATTTAACCTATCAAAAAGTGAAACTTGTATATTATATTCATTCATTACACACAGAGTGATATATTTCAAATATTTATTTCTTTTAATTTTGATGATTATAACTGACAACTAAGGAAAATCCCAAATTCAGTATCTCAGAAAATTTGAATATTGTGAAAATGTTCAATATTGAAGACACCTGGTGCCACACTCTAATCAGCTAATTAACTCAAAACACCTGCAAAGGCCTTTAAATGGTCTCTCAGTCTAGTTCCGTAGGCTACACAATCATGGGGAAGACTGCTGACTTGACAGTTGTCCAAAAGACGACCATTGACACCTTGCACAAGGAGGGAAAGACACAAAAGGTCACTGCTAAAGAGGCTGGCTGTTCACAGAGCTCTGTGTCCAAGCACCTTAATAGAGAGGCGAAGGGAAGGAAAATATGTGGTAGAAAAAAGTGTAGAAGCAATAGGGATAACCGCACCCTGGAGAGGATTGTGAAACAAAACCCATTCAAAAATGCGTGGGAGATTCACAAAGAGTGGACTGCAGCTGGAGTCAGTGCTTCAAGAACCACTACGCACAGACGTATGCAAGACATGGGTTTCAGCTGTCACATTCCTTGGGCCCTATTTTAACGATCTGAAACGCAAGTGTCAAAGCGCAAAGCGCAAGTAACTTTGTGGGTGGGTCTTGGCGCTGTTGCTATTTTCCCGGCGGGATAAACGGCTCTTGCGCCAGGCGCAAATCTAAAATGGGTTGGTCTGAAGTAGCTTCATTATTCATAGGTGTGGTTTGGGCGTTACATGAAATAAACCAATTCAGAGCATCATCTCATATTCCCTTTAAGAGCAGGCGCACTTGTTCTAAAGCGGATTCCTATTATAACGGCGGATTTGCCAGACGCACGCCAGGAGCGGTTCACAGCCAAGGAGAGCAACGCTTTGGGGATGGAGAAACCCACCCAAAATAACTTCGGTTAAAAAGGTGTATTATAATTTGGGTAAATGTGTAAGCTAGATGTATGCTTTTATAATAAATTGTCTATCTATCTATCTATCTATCTATCTATCTATCTATCTATCTATCTATCTATCTACCTATCTATCTATCTATCTATCTATCTATCTATCTATCTATCTATCTATCTATCTATCTATCTATCGTAATAATGTATGATTTGCAAAAATGATAACTGCTGCTTCTGTGTAGATGAGAGAATCGTGCGCGTTGTGCACACGCTTCATTGATTATGGCCAAGCATGCGCCCTTAAAATAGCATATGAATAACATGCGCAACGCGCCACTGACTTTAAACTATTTTTTCCTGGTTAGTGGCGCAATTGTTTTCTAAACCTGCAAAATAGCATGAAGGAACGTTTGCGCCGGAACACGCCTCCTTTTTTGCGCTGAACCGCCCAGGGAGCGCAAGTTCATTCCCTAATTTAGCGACGTGCTTCTGTGGAGGGAAAAGCGCCTTGCCCGGGTGCAAAATAGGAATGACATATGCGTCGGTTTACAAAGTCAATTGCGCTGGGTGCAAGATAGGGCCCCTTGTGTCAAGCCATTCTTGAACAACAGACAGCATCAGAAGCGTCTCGCTTCAAAAAGGACTGGACTGCTGCTGAGTGGTCCAAAGTAATGTTCTCTGATGATAGTAAATTTTGCATTTCCTTTGGAAATCAGGGTCCCAGAGTCTGGAGGAAGAGAGGAGAGGCACACAATCCACGTTGCTTGAGGTCCAGTGTAAAGTTTACACAGTCAGTGATGGTTTGGCGTGCCATGTCATCTGCTGGTGTTGGTCCACTGTGTTTTCTGAGGTCCAAGGTCAACGCAGCCATATACCAGGATGTTTTAGAGCAATTCATGCTTCCTGCTGCTGACCAACTTTATGGAGATGCAGATTTCATTTTCCAACAGTACTTGGCACCTGCACACAGTGCCAAAGCTACCAGTACCTGGTTTAAGGACCATGGTATCCCTGTTATTAACTGGCCAGCAAACTTGCCTGACCTTAACCCCATAGAAAATCTATGGGGTATTGTGAAGAGGAAGATGCGATATGCCAGACCCAACAATGCAAAAGAGCTGAAGGCCACTATCAGAGAAACCTGGGCTCTCATAACACCTGAGCAGTGCCACAGACTGATCGACCCCAATGCCACGCTGCATTGCTGCAGTAATTCAGGCAAAAGGAGCCCCAACTAAGTATTGAGTGCTGTACATGCTCATACTTTTCATTTTTATACTTTTTAGTTGGCCAAGATTTCTAAAAATCCTTTCTTTGTAATTTTCTGAGATACTGAATTTGGGATTTTCCTTAGCTGTCAGTTATAATCATCAAAATTAAAAGAAATCATTGATGAATTTTTTTGATGGATAGAAAAAAACTGCATTTATTTGCAATTGAAATCTTTTGTAACATTTTAAATATATTTGCTATCACGTTAAAGGATCAATTCAGTGCATCCTTGCTTAATAAAAGTATTAATGAACTATAAAAAAATTAAATTTTACTGAGCAAACAATTTTTGAACACTGATGTATATAAAACTACAAATGTTTTCCTAAAGTTTAACGTTAATTTAGGTGTCTAACTCTAATTTCTTTTTTCTTTGTTTTAAGTATGAACATTGTTGCAAAGTTTACAAATCAGTTTAAAACCACATAAATCTTATTTAAATCCTAAATAATTTCACTGCGTCTGTCTGATTTCTTTACATTTATATTTTTCATTGAGCTATCTTCTAGATACACAGATTTTCATCATTTTTTTCTTCATCATATAGTGAACTATGTGGCATTCACGTCAGCAGTTTTGTATGTGACTTAGTGTGTAAAATGTCAATTATGTTGTCTTGTGCACCTTATGCACCTTACTAGTTCAGCACTGTGGAAAAAAGACATGAGCTGAGGCAAAACGTCCACACTTACATTCTTAGTTGTGTGAGAATGTCTCTTGGCATTCTGCTGACATCATCAGTGATTTTCATCACATCTGACAATTACTACACTGTCAGAAACCGATTTTGTTACTTGCAAAATGACAGAGTGGACAGTCAGATGGAATTTGAAAACCAAATCATATTTGTGGAAGCCATAATCACCTCCTGTAAGCTGTCTTTCTCCACCTTTCTCTAACATTTGGTGTTTATTGATGGAAATGCTTCAAACGTCCTGCTTTGATAAAAGCTTGGTGTTCTGAAAAATTGACGTTGTCACAGAAATCAGATAGTCTATAGTATACCATTTCTTTCTTCTGTCCAGAAATCTCTCTTCCAAATGTTGTGGTGTGTGAAGTAATTATCCCTCCCTCTGTTATTGAAGAGTTTGAGAGTGGCATTTTTGTTTGACAGTTTGTTTTACAATACAGCAGTAGTAGTGTTTTGGTGTTTGGGCTCTTTTTATTTGTTTCACATTCCTTGATGTTTTAGCAAATAATACATCTTACTACCAATTTTTTTAAAATATATATCCCACCCAGACTTCCTGCTTCCTCCTGTAGACTTAAATTAAACATTTTTCACCCATTCTCACTCTCAACTCTTTTTACGATAAAGAAGCCATCTTAAAAGATGAACTAACCTTCCATTTTGCTCGTTGACCACTCGTCCCTCTTTGATTTACAAAGGCCACAGGCTTCACTTCACTTCCACTGCCAAAAGACATTAAATCAGCCACAGCAAAGTCTGCCTCATTAATATTTGTCCCCCATAAAACACCAGCCGAGTAGCAAAAGTTCATGACAGGAAGAGGAAGCACCACTGGTGGATTATGAAGTGTTTATTTACAAGGTTATCTGTCCCGCACTAGGGCTTCAGTGAAAGAGCATTCACAAATGATTTACCCTCTTCCAGCATCTCCGGACGTTGTAACACTGCCTCACCACAAGTGAGAATGTTTGGTTGTTTACTATCAGAGGACCCACCACAAACTCTTTTGTAAAGCTTTTCAGTAGTTAAAACTTTTATAGCATTATAGATTCTATTCATTTTGATTGTATAACTAATTTGTTGTTCATTAACAGTATAAACAAAAGCCAACGGTGATACTCCTGAAATTCAAAGTCTTGAAAAGCAGATCACATGATCTTGCAACTGTTTAGATATTTATTGCACATTTAGAACTGAAAGCAGTTTAAGTGCTGTCAATTCTCAAGATCCATGGCTATGGATGTTATACTATTACCTATTTTGCTCTGCATGTGGTTAAGTCTTCATTTTATTGAAGTCTTCATTTTATTGAAGTCTTCATATTAATATAGTTGCCTGGTGTTGAAATAATGAGTCATTTGCATTCAGCGCGGTGCTTTTAAGTCTAGCTTGTAAGTTCTCGGCTGCACTGAATTATGCCTTGTTTTCCGGTTAGAGATGTAGCATGCTGTTTACTTTGAGAGAATCTTTACAGAAAAGCTTCTTTGATTCACCTCTCGAGACAGCATTGAAAACACCAGTGTAATCACCCTATGAACAAATGATGATGTCTTTGCCAGACCAACTGAGCTGTCTGGGAACTAATGAATGACTGGCCTGGATGCATCATCATGAGACATTATTTCAGAACTGAAGAGTAAATGATTTTACGCTTTACTTGTGACTTTGTTAGTATATCTGGGTCATTACAGACAGAAGTCAACTACACCATTGTAAAGAACCTTATAAAATGTGTTTTTTTTGCTTTTTGAATTAATATTTTAAAAAGTGATAATTATACAACAACAAACAACCCTTAAATAATCTTAAAACACTAAGCTTGTGGTCCGGGGCACTGATTTAACACAGTAATTTGGAATGATTATTTTAATAAATAAACCATTTCACAATATCATAAAGGCATAGTTCACCCAAAAATGAGAATTCTGTCATTAGTTTTTCATCCTTAAAGGGTAACTAAACCCCTGGTCAGAGCCTGACTCCACCCACTGGCAATATTTGAAAAATGCTGAAAAGTTGGCAGAGCACAGCAGAGATAGAGGGGATGAACCAAGGGCGGGGCTGAGCGGGTGGGGCGTGAACCTGAGACCCGCAGTGACGGATTAATTGACAGCTGCTGTTAGAGTCGCTACAATGGAGAGTGACTGTAGTGACGCAAGTAGCTTTGCAATGGAGTGTTCATTTGAAGTAGAGGACTTTTCTCCCCCACCTTCACCAGAAGTGGAGGATGTTGAGGTGTCTGTAGACACAGGGCCAGGGCCTGAGCCATATCAATTCGAGCCGCTGGCTCAAACTGCGCACTTAACTCCCGCATCGCGATCGGCATCCGACGATGCTAGCAAAGCAGCCGTGCAAGAGAGAATGGGGCCAGTCTCCGAGTAAGATACTGTGTCACTTTTCAGCGCGAGCTGTGTTGGAGAAGCAATCCCGCGTAGAATACAGTTTGCACACTCCAGCTCTAGGCGGGAACTCACGGTCTTCCAGGCCAAGTGCATGCAACCACTGGCGTCTAATTTTCAAGTCTGCTGGAAAACTATGCAGTCCAGCAGTGCTGTTGCAACCAGCAACACTACACCTACGTACCATCTTGACCACTGTACTAAATACAGATCAAATCTACGCTAACTTGAAGCTATCCTAACTGATGCAATACTATGCTACTAACTATGCTTAACAATACTAACATTACACTAATAACTATGCTAATTAACTACATAGGCTACACAAAATAATCTAAATAACTATATAAATGATATGCTAAATAGATGCTAAAATACTCTATCGTAATCGTTTTCAATACTCGCAATTCCAACTCCTGACTCACTAAAATGATTTTGACGGAACAAGATGGTTTTATACAGCCAAGGGTGTGGTAGCTCGTACCAAGGGCTTGGTGAGATGGAAACTGCTTACGTCACCTGCCACCACTTATGTCACGTACCACCGCAAACATCCAATAGGAACAATCAACTGCAGTAGCCACCGTTCAAACTGAAGAGGGCATCACTCAGACGTTTTTACACCATATATTGTAGACTTAAAACACTTTATACTCAAATGTCAAAAAAGTTACTCGAATCAATGAACAGCACTAATAAAGCCGCATTCTTACAGATCATTAACTAAAAAAAGTTGTTTTAGGGTTTAGTTACGCTTCAAGTTGTTCCAAACCCGTAAGACTTTTGTTCATCTTCAGAAACACAAATTAAGATATTTTTATGAAATCTGAGAGCTTGTTCACTCTGCAGCAAGGGAACTACATTGTTTAAGGCCCAGAAATGTAGTAAGGACATTGTTACAATGGTCCATGTGACATCTTTGGTTCAACTTTAATTTTAAGAAACAACGAGAATACTTTTTGTGTGGAAAGAAAACAAAAACTACTTTTTTCAGTGATTTCTCTTCTGTATGAGTCTTTGTGTGGTTTGATTAGTAATGCTGTAGCCAATATGTAGGCTGTGTGTGTGTGTGTGTGTGTGTGTGTGTGTGTGTGTGTGTGTGTGTGTGTGTGTGTGTGTGTGTGTGTGTCTGTGTGTCTGTGTGTCTGTGTGTGTGTGTGTGTGTGTGTGTGTGCATGCAATTTAATATAAAAATATATTTTATACTTATTGCAAACAAATAAATAATTATATTTGGTCACATTTTATTTTAAATGGTTAGTTCACCCAAGTCCGTTTTGCTCACCGTCAAGGCATTCCTAGGTGTATATGGCTTTCTTCTTTCAGATGAATCCAATCGGAGTTATATTAAAAATTGTCCTGACTCATCCAAGCTATGGTTGAAAAGTAGTCAAATAAAGTGCATCCATCCATATTAAAACATGCCTCACACGGCTCCAGTGGGTGAATTAACGCCTCCTTTAGTGAAACGATGAACTTTTATAGGAAAAAATACCATATTTAAAATGTTATAAACACTTTTCTTTCATTTCTGCTAACTGTCGTAGACAGTTTTCAGTGGATAACATTGGATGTATGTGAAGTGCACACGGCGGTGATTAGTGATGAACACAGAAGTGCAGCTGAGAGAGAAAAAAGCAAAACACTGTTCACGAATTATAAGTACAAAATGAGGATTTGTAAACTATTTTGTATACTTTTTGATATAAGAGGAGCAAGCAAACTTTGCTTCTTTTGTGTAAACAAACATTGTTTTTTTTCACTACGCATGTATCCGGCGGCATCCACTAGAAAGGCAGTCTCTCGTGAACATGCACAAAACAATTGGCAGAAGTTACACATAACTGTTTATATAATTTTTTTTAAACACATTGATTCGCTACAGGAGGCCTTTGTTCACCCCCTGGAGGCATGTTTTATCATGGATGGATGTGCTTTATTTGACTACTTTTTGGACTGTTGAAAAAAAAAAACACCCAGCCACTGCCATTCTAACATATGGAAGAGCAAGGATCATTTTAATATACAGTGCCGTCAAAACGTTTTTACTTTTTGAGTTAAAAGATTCAGATCATCAAACTGATTTTAATATTACACAAAGATAATGCAAGTACATACAAAATTAAGTTTTTAAATGATAATTTCATTAATTAAGGGAAAAAAGCTGTCCAAACCTACCTGACCCTACGGGAAAAATGAATTGCCCCCTCCTGTTAAATTATGAAAGAACTGTGATTAACCACATTATTTTAGAAATCTGAGTTAAACTTCATTAGCCACACCCATGCCTGATTACTGCCAGACCGTTTGAATCAAGAAAACACTTAAATTGAACCTGTCTGACAAAGTGAAGCATGTTTAAAGAGCAACACATCTAAAGAAATTCAAGAACATGAGAAACAAAATAGTTGACATGTATCAGCCTAGAAAGGGTTATAAAAACATTTCTAAGGCTTTGGGACTCCAGCGAACCATGATCAGAGCATTATCCACAAATGGAGAAAACTTGGAACAGTGGTGAACCTTCCCAGGTGTGGCTGGGCCAACCAAACGTACTTCAAGAGTGCAACGACGACTCATCCAGGAGGTCATAAAAGGTCCCAGAACAACATCTAAAGAACAACATCTAAATAACTCCAGGCCTTACTTGCCTCAATTAAGGCCAATGTTCATGATTCAACAATAAGAAAGAAACGGCATCCATGGAAGAGTTCAGAGGCAAAAGCTATTGCTAACCAAAAAGAACACAGAGGCTCGTCTCACATTTGCCAACAAAATATCTTGATTATCCCCAAGACTTTTGGGAAAATATTCTGTAGACTGTTGTTGATGGTTATGCAACAGGAAAATGATCCCAAACACACCAGCAAGTCCACCTCTGAATGGCTCAAAAAAAAAAAAAAAAAGGTTTTGGAGTGTCCAAGTCAAAGTCCGGACTGAGATTCTGTGGCACGATCTTAAACATTCCATTCACTATTCATTCACTTCATGCTTAAAAAAACCCTCCAATGTGTCTGAATTAAAACAATTCTGCAAAGAAGAGTGGGACAAAATTCCTCTACAGCGATGTGAAAGACAGTTGCTGCAATGAGTGGCACAACCAGTTATTAGATTTAGGGTGCAATTACTTTTTCACATTGGGCCAGGCAGATTTGGCAAGCTTTTTTTTCTTAATAAATGAAATCATTATTTAAAAACTGCAATTTGTATTAACTCTGGATATTTTTGTGTAATATTAAAATTAGTTTGATAATCTGAATCTTTTAACTGTTGCAAATATGCAAAAAAAAAAAAAAAAAATTTTTATATATATATATATATATATATATACAAACCTTTTCATGGCACTGTAACTCTGATTGAAGTCTGAAAGCAGAAAGTCATATACACGTAGGATAGCTTGAGGGTGAGTAAAACATGGGCTAATATTCATTTTTGGGTGAACTAACAATTTAAGGTCCAGTTCTAATTATTAACCAATAATTAACTACAAATTTTGCCTCAATAAACTCCTAATTTGCTGCTTCTAACTAATTAATTAATAGTTAGTGGTAGTTGGTAAGTTTGGGTATTTGGTAGGATTAGGAATATATAATTTGTTCATGCAGAATGTGTTTTATAAGTACGGGGAAGTCGTGGCCTAATGGTCAGAGAGTCTGACTCCCAATCCAAAGGCAGACATAAGCAGTAATTGTAGGTGGGGGAAGTGAATCTACACCCTCAATACCATGACTGAGGTGCCCTTGAGCAAGGCACCGACCCCTCAACTGCTTCCCTGGAACTGCAGCATAAACGGCTGCCCACTGCTCCAGGTGTGTGTTCACTGTGTGTGTGTGTGTGTGTGTGTGTGTGTGTGTGTGTGTGTGTGTGTGTGTGTGTGTGTGTGTGTGTGTGTTCACTGCTGTGTGTGTGCACTGTGGATGGGTTAAATGCAGAGCACGAATTCAAAGTATGGGTCACCATACTTGACTGTATGTCACGTCACTTTCACTAAGAAACAGGCAATATGCTAATAATAGGCATGCTAATAAGCAACTCGTTAATAGTGAGAATTGGTCCCTATACTAAAGTGTAACCATAAGTGCGTGCAGGGAATTTGCCTTAAATTCATTTAGGGGCCTTTCTCTGGTTCAATAGACAGACGGATGGATGTGTTTGAAAATGTTTAAAGATTTCAAAGAAGCATTCATTTGGCTTTTATCATGTTATTCATTGATCTTCAATTGATATCAATCAGTCATTGACCACAAAAGAGCTTTTCGACTGCAGATAAATAACACCATATAGGTAGATTTTAAGTTAGTGTAGTCTAAGACATTGTTTAGAAGTCTATACAAGTGGGAGAACAGACAGCAAAGGCAATCCAGAGCAAGATGACGCTTTGCAAGCAGTCACAAAGTTTATTATCACATGTTTTCAAGAGTGCAGAATTTATTTCAGTCATTGAAGGTACTATGTAAATTGAAAGTGAATGTTCTTGTGTTAATTCACAAGTGCTTCCACCCCCTCCTGTGTCACCAAGCGGATAAAAAGTAGTGACAATTAATTTGTACATGTGTTTAACTGTTTAAAATGTTTCCCTTGATCCTCCTTGACTTTCACCTGCAAAAAAAAGTTTTTTTTAACAATAAGCCTAAAGCCATCATGTCCATTAGGATCACAGCAGTGTGTTGCAAACACATTCCATTATTCATAAGGCATATGATGCAGTTCTCTTCCCTTGATGCTTTGTCTATAAACCAGTTTTGCTGGCAAGATTACGTTCATCTTGACATGATCTTTGTGACGATTCCTCACTCTAACTGTATGAGCGTAACAGAAAATCATTTTTGTTTCATGCGGCCATGAAAATGTTCCCTCCCTTTTTCACAGATTATATTGGAAAAAACATAAACGTCACCTCTGTTTATAAATGTAATACCATTGGGGTTTTGTGGTTTTAAATAATATTTTCAGGCTTATAACCAAGCTACTTGATAAATGGAAGAAAAAAAGTCTTCAAAGGGAAAAAAAAACATCACTCTCACAGCACCTGGTTTAAAATAACTAATTTATTCAGTGAAGATGTTCTGTTTATTAAATTCCTGTTTGTTACTTCTTGCTCGTTTCTAGAGAGTGAATCCCACATCTGTGTGCTTTAGTTCAGCTACGAAAAGTCAAGAGCACTTTCTCTGAACTTCTGCTCATGTCAGACTTCAAAGTCAGCGGGATTATCATTTTAATGTCACTTTTAGATGTTATTTTTTTGTACATTTATAACTGATTATACGCTGTTACACCTTTCCCAGATTTGTCAGCCTGCGCTGAATAAAAAAAAAAAAAAACTGAAACCAAATCTCTGGTAACACTTTACTTGAAGTCTGTTTAGCCCTTTATAAACGTTGCCATAATGCCTTATGTACATTATTTATATATTTATATATATATATATATATATATATATTCATGAAATATTTTTTTCTTATATAATTATATATTATAATGATACAAAAACTAGTTAGATATTTATTTATAGATAACAAATTAATTATGAATGTAATGTTTATTGAATATACTTATGAAAATTGGTTTTAGAATTGTATATATTTTTATATAAAAAATATTCATATAAGAGGCATTACTAAAGACATCCTTATATGATACAGTACATGTAGTATTACATACAATGCCGATCAAGATTCATTATGTAGATTTGACTGTCACATCTCTCGTCAAAACCAGTAGCCTGTTTAACTGGATTTAGCTTCCCATTGGCCTTACCTTGAAAATGACAAGGCTCACCATGCTTATCAGAATCAATGATGATCCTGACAGGACAGAGTGACCTTCATCCTGAAATGATTAGTGCTTTGGCGAAAGGCACAAGGGAGCCATTACTGTCAGCCAGGCCATGATCTAGAATAATCTATTTGTTTTCATTTCAGCATGTCAGCAGTTACCGAGATGGGCTCAAAAATGGCTTCAAATGTATAGCAGTGTAATGTGATTGCAATGATATTTATCTCTTCACTCATCTTTACCTCTAGATCTGAGTTGTAATGGATCAAGGATTCATCTAAGCACCTCCTGTTTCTTTTCTGCCATTTCAGCCAAGATCCGAGCATGTGCAGATGGAGGTGCCAATCATTTGTACCGGCTCACGGAGGGTCATCGCGAGAGGTGAGAACCCTATTTTGGCTCCCATCACGATTGACTCGGAGGGCAGAGATGGATCTGGAGATGTCAAGGTTCTGGTGTCATTGCACATGTTCATTCTCAGAACGACTGGACTTGTAGGAGGCCTCAGGAGTATCCCGCTTGCCAGAGTGCTTTCAGAGGACTTAACTCCTAATCCATCACCTTTTGTCAGTGCCTGACAGGCCAGATTCATCTCCAGGCCTCTAAATTGGGTACTTCTCTCCCCTCCAGAGCAGTTTACAATTGTTTTCTTTTGTTTGGGTGCCTTTTTGTTCTACAACCTAAAAATAATGCAGTCTCAGACTCTCCAAGCACCGAAATCACAACTATGTGATGGGACTTAACACATACTGGTGCATTTGTTTATTTTGAAAATCTGTCATTGTTTACTCAGCCTCATGGCATTCCAATGTTGTTATTTTGACACCTAAAATTACTTTTAGTTGTTAAGCTCCAAAAAGAATGAAAAAAGGAATATAGCATATTAGTTGTATAGACTAATATACTAATATAGTATTTTGCTTTGCATTTGGAAAGCTCATGAATTGTGAGACAATGTTTGTCTTTTGTTAAAGAAATATTCCAGGTTTAATACAACTTAAGCTCAAGTGACAGCATGTGGTGTAATGTAGGTGCATAATAATAATTATCGTTACTTTTATGCTTTTCCCTTGTTTAATTTGTAAAAAGCAGAAATTGAGATTACAATGTGCATTTATTGTTGCGAATGAAACCAGTTTTGGGAATTTGTAAACAAAAATTTGAGACTTAGAATTATTGTTTTTTAAAGTTTTGCCATTATGTTTCCCTGGCAACAAAGTTGTTTGTACAGAGACCAAAAATACAGGTTGTACAGACTACAGAGAAAAAGTTTAGTGTTTTTCCCTTTTTTTCACAATAAAATCATGTTAATATGCATATTGTGAAAAATTAAGCATTTTATTGTTTACAGATTGGCCTCATTCCCTTGTATTGTAAATTCCCAAATGAAAATTCTGTCACCATTAAGTTATTCTGAACCTTTAAGAGTTTCTTTCTTTACGAGAACATAAATGAAAATATTTTAAAGAATGCTGGTAACCAAACAGTTGCTGGTAGCCATTAGCTTCCATAGTTTGTTACCAGCATTCTTTAAAATATCTTCATTTTGGGTGAACTGTCCCTTTAATTAATTAACGTAAGGAACTTTAAACAAAAGCAAATGGTACATTAATAATCTTCATAATTGCATTGATTCAGATTAACACAGTAATTTTTGTTTGTCTTTTTATGGCACCACAATGATTGTTAATATCCTTTAATTACTGAAAAGTCTTTAAATCTGAAATGAATAAGCATGATATTGCTGTTAAGAAGATTGAGCCAGTAAAATAGTGTTTTAAAGGATAGAAATAGGATTGAAAACACAGCAAATGAGATAAAATAGATATATATTAAGCTACGTACAATAGACTGAGCTGCTGCTTCAAAACAGCGGGTTTATTGTGACGGCAAGCATATTTAAGAGAGTGGGAATGCCTTCGTAAGGAGCTAATGATCCATTCAGCGCACTGTATGTATGTTTCGACTGCAATCGTCAGAAGCTTGTTGTTTTGAGCTTATCAGCTTGCAGCAGCACTGCAAAAGACACCTCAAAGGACGTTCCAAAAAATAAACAATATCTTTTGAATGCACACATACAGCAGGCCCTGTTCCATGTCACATCCATCAATTCTCTTGTACCTGTCATTGCTTTACTCCATATGCTTTTGTTGTCATCTGTAGATTTTATTCAGAGCTGCCAGAAGAGAATGGAAGCCTTCTACAGACCGTTAGCCATATGCGGTGTCACTGGGGAATATCTACTCGCTGGAAATGAATTGGGTCTGAGCAACATGCAAAATATTCCTTATTTGGAAATGAATATATCATCAACAGTTGCGGTGCTTTTTTGGTTCTCCTTAGATGAAATTAAGGAATTCATATTTTTTTGAAGGAATTGAAAGGGATAGTTCAGGCCAAAATGACATTTCTGTCATCTACTTATCCTCGTGTTATTCCATAACTATATAATTAATGAATCGATTGATCAAGTTCACAAAACCAATCTGAATAATTCAAATCTTTTCAAAAGAATTTGCTTATTCGATTCACAAAACCGGTCTTAATTTAGATTAGTCAAATGATTCGATTTAATTTAATTTTCAGTTTCATTTAAAAAAAAAGGTCTGAATTATTCATACATATTTAATTAATTGTTTTATTCAGTTCTCAAACTAATCTAAACGATTAAGATCCTTAAGTGAATTAGTTGATCTAGTTAATAAATTAGTTATTAATTAGTGAATTAGTTGATCTCTCAAAACTGAACTGAATAATTAGATTTTTTTTTCTAAATCATTCAGAACATTTTTTTATTCAGTTCAAAAGAATGCTCTGAGTGGTTTAGATCTATTGTTTTAGTTCACAAAAACGGAATGATTCAAATCTTTAAGTAAATCAGTTGATCCAATCCATAAAACTGGTTTGAATGATTTAGATATTTTTAATGAATCGGTTGATCCGGTTCTCAAAACATGGTCTGTGATTTGTTCATTAATAGAACTTATTGTCATATTTAATTCACTGACACAATGATCATTTGTGAGTGTTACCAACTCACTGGAAGAGAGGAATATCAATGGATAACAACTTTAAATGTGATCTGCTTAACACAAGAGATGTCATATGACCAGAAGACTTGAAATGTGACACATACGTAAGTCATTTGAAACACAAATGTGGTACTTCTATGATTCTTCTTTGTCATTTGAGAGCTTGAACATTCCAGTCCTCATTTGCTTTCATTATCTTGCCATGAGCATGCATAAGCAATGGCAGATTTTTTTTTGTGTGTGTGTGTGTACTGTCCCTTTAATTGAAACTGAGTTTACCAAAACCTACTACATGTATCTAATCAGGCTGCACGTTGTGGCATCTGATTGTTGTTTTATACTCATTTGTGAGCAACAGCTGATTCATTTAGACCAGCAACTGCACATTCCCCAAAGTCTTTCTGATGCAGGACTGGAACATATTTCATATGTCTGGCAGACCTCTGGCCTTGCCTAATTACATGCATCCACTGTAATTATTCATTTTTAATCTTCCTGTGCAAACAGAAGCTGACAGGGAGAGAAATCTTCAGAGGAGCTGGTTCCCAGATCAAGACATATCCTGTTATTATCTCACAGTGCCTTAAATGTAATTACCGCATTGACCTTTCCCAGTACTTTGATTAGTTTAGAAAGCTCAGCTTTATTTGAACTGAAGCAGTGAACACGCTTTTGCTTAGAGTTCATAAAACATACTATGCTTTATTCTGCCATTTGCAGATGGTATCGGCCATTATTATGAAACAGTTTTCTAGTCCCAGACTGCCTGGATTATCAACACCAATTCCTCTCTGGGTAATCTGCCAATGTTCAGATTTTATTAATTGTTTGATTAGTATATAAATATATTTATTTTGTAACAGTTAATGTTGAAGTCAGCGAGAGACAAGTGAGAGCTTCTTGCTTTGGCCTTCATAACTTTTTATATATTATATTATATTATACTGTTTTTTTTTTTTTAAATAAATTTATTCCTTTATTCATCAAGAATGCATTAAATTGATTGAAAGTGACAGTAAAAACTTTCTATTCATTAAAGAATCTTTAAAAATGTATGATCAGATAATATTAAGAAGCACAACTGTTTTATTTTTATTTTTTTTTAGCATTCATAAGAAATTAGCATATTATACAGTATTGATATTGTAAAGATTATTTGACACTGGAGTAATGCCTGCCGAAAATAGCCATCACAGGAATAAATTACATTTCAAAATATTTTTGAATAGAAAAAGGTTACATTTTAAATTAGTTTAACAAATAAGTGCAGTCTAGGTGAGCATAAGAGACTTCTATATTATTAAGAGACCTACATATTATTATACTGACAATGAACCCTAATGAAAGCACAGTAGCAGGTTTCAAATGATGCATTGGCATCATAAAATATACATTTTTACAATGAATGTTAAAGATGTAAAGTCTTTTCAGACAGTAATTTATTATTTCACAGTAACACCATATCTAAAAGCAGCCATAGTCTGCACTTTTATAACATTTTATTATCCTCTTATAGTTCACTTGTAATGTTAGTAATTTAGGCTTTTTGCAGCTGTAATTTACCTCTACAGAAGTGTTTTACAGTTAAATCACCATTTTTAAAACATTCCTTTAAGAATTCTTTGTGTAAATGAATTCTGTGTCTGTCCACATACAGTATGAAATAAGTAATAACGCTTAAAGACAAGTTTAAAAAAACACATGAAATGTGCAGTTGTTGAGGTTGTATAATCAGGGACTTGTGACATCATGACCACAACTATGCATATGTAGCAGCGACGTGAAGTAAGTATATTCGGACGTAGGTGACATCATTTCTGGTTGCACATGAATGTACAGTACTCCAGCTCTGTACGTGCTGTGCGTGTGTAGTTATTCTGAAGTACTTGTGTGACCATTGCTGATTATGAAGGAGTCGAAAATGAACTCAGAGGCATAATCAAAAGCTGATCGTCTGTTCAGATGATCCACTCAGGAGGGCCAGCTTGATGATTTCACTAGACTGTCTGTAATGAAGCAACAGCTGAAGAGGTCTCTTGATATTCTGAGGGGTGTGTGGAACTGCCAGGCATAAAGCAGGCGATCTGTTATTTAAGTCCTTAGTGGGCTTA